>NC_066893.1:14519792-14819792 GCF_022985175.1 Labeo rohita
GAGAACATGAGATGGGAGTTTTTCGACATACACTCAACTGTCATGAACCGGAGTTCAGGGAGAGCAAGACAAGATGAGTGTTTGACATTAAAAAGCATTTAAATTGTATTATTTTAATGAAAATAACCGATCGTTTCGCTAGATAAGACCCTTTTTCCTCAGCTGGGATTGTTTACAACCGCATTTGGGATCCTTTGAAGCCGCATTTAAACTGCATTTTGTAAGTTCAAACTAGGGCATCATATCAGTCCATTATATGGAGAAAAATGCTGAAATGTTTTCCTCAAAAAAACATAATTTCTTTACGACTGAAGAAAGAAAGACATGAACATCTTGGATGACAAGGGGGTGAGTACATTATCTGTAAATCTTGGTTCTGGAAGTGGACTTCTCCTTTAATTATAATTGTATTTATTTCTATCAATACTGAAAATATTTAATTTATTAAATAAAATTGTGAGTATTGTGTACTGGAAAAAGTGTTAAAGTGTTTAGGGTCATTTATCCATATCAAATAATATTTTTGAGCAGATTAAAATCTGTTCATTTAAATGTTCACAACTGATTTTAGTACAGGTGATGTGAGAAGAATGACACACTGAAAAAAAAAAACTTCTGTCAATATAGTGTTCCAAAATGCTCATGGTTCCGGTGCTTCCTTAGAAGGCAGCTGCCTAGGTTTCGGAACAGCGCTTTAATTTAGACTTTGAAGGTCTCCGTATCTTGTTTCTCGGAAGGATTTAGTGGTCACTGTTGTTTGCGCTTTCAATTAACCTCAATTATAAGTATTTTGGAATTATCTCCACTACCCTCAGTTTTCAGATGGCAGTCATGAGCCTGAAAAGATCGTCATTGCTGACCCCCACGCCGACAGTCTGGAAGAAGATCTGGACTCGAGGACTGAAGGCAACCTTATCTACTCTATCAACGATCGCCCACCCTGGTACCTCTGCATTCTTCTGGGTTTCCAGGTGAGAGACGACATGCGACAAATGCGGCTTAACCCTGCTGCACGTGAAGCGTCTTACAGCACACATCTCCTAAGCGGACAGGTCTCTCCTGATTTGAACTACTGACACAGGGGACCTTTAATGGCCTTTCAGGGTTAAACTGACAGCTTGAGGCTGGAGTTCTCTTCGAGGCATGCCAAAAAAGTGGGTGGGTAATCATCTGAGTGGGAAAGTTGATGATTAGGGTGACTGAAGATAAGGTTTAACCCATCATACCCAGGAATGCTGCCCTGGTGCTTGGTCACATCTGATATCTCACAGATCTGCTTATTTTATACATATCCAGTTTTGTTTAGATGTACAGAGGCAGCATTGCGCTGATTTTCCCTAAACACCCAAATTGAAATGACTGGATTTCACCAACAAAATTTTGCCATAAACAGCAAATGTGACCTTATCTTTAGAGCTGGAGCGATTTTGAAATCGTTTTGGTTATTGTAATAGTTCTTGGCCTTCACAGGTTCCATTTTACAATTTTGTTGTGTGACCACTGGTCTCTTTCACTCCAGTTCTCATTAAAACAAATGACTTCTGGTTGCTTTGACATTTCATGAAATCATCATGAACGGCATGAGCACCTCAAGGCTTTGCTGCCACTATAGAGAGTGTTATTCCTTATGATATGCATCTGATGTTGAAGGTGAGAGGAACATGAGCCAAAGTGCTCCACTTATTCGTCCGGATGACACATGGAGATCAAAGACAACTGGGTGGGGGGAGAGAAAGGGCAGGAAGGTACACAAGGGACTCACATCGACATGTGAGGTAAGATGATGTGCGCAGTGCAAAGAGCAGTACAAAGAAGATGCCTCACTCCTTTAGCACACTAGCTTTCATCTCTCCGGCATCACGGAGGGGAGGAAAAAGCAGGGAGAGACCTGGTATTTCATGTCAGCGTAGACTCCCTTAGAGCCCCTGACTCGTTTCTGCTTTCATTACTGCCGTTTTTATACTAATATGATCCCTCTTGGCTTATGAAATGAAGTTAAATACAAAACTGTTTTGCCCGCTCTACTTGACTTTTGGGGAAAGGCAGCTGTGAAGGCATAAACCAGAACAATAAAACAACAGGAATTTAAGTGAGGACAAACAAATTTATTTCCCTGTTTTTCCTGCTGTGTAAATTCTCTCCTGTGCATAGTCTCCATATCCGCACTGTCAAAGATGCTGAGCGTTCAGCCAAGTTTTACTTTTTCTGAGCCCGGCAAATTTATGAAGCTTACTGCTGAGAGTAAAAAGTGGCTATCAATTCACAACAGATAGGCCAACATCTGTCTTCCATTTTTTGCACGTCTCCCTGGTTCAGTCAGGCCACATTTAAGATTTGCAACATTTTTTGTGATCATCTGTCTTCCTTCATGTCTCACCCCTCATAACGGGTTGTTTGCGATGAACCTAAGCCCTGTGTCATCTCATTAGTTTTCATTCCTGTTAGTCCTGTCAAATTGATTAATCGCGAATAATCGCATCTAGAATAAACGTTTGTGTGTGTGTATATATATATTTCCATATAAATATCAACAGTACACATATATACACTATGCAGACACAAACTTTTATTTTGGATGCGATTATTCGTGATTAATTGCATCCAAAATAACAGCTTGTGTACATTACATACATTTCTTAAACATGTCTCACCCCTCATAAAGGGTTGTTTGCATTGAACCTAAGCTCGGTGTCATCTCATTAGCTTTTCATTCCTGTTAGTCCTGTCAAATCGATTAATCATCATTAATCGCATCCAAAATAAACAGTTGTCTACATTACATACATTTCCTAAATGTATATATGTGTGTATATTTGTATATCCGTATAAAATAAACAGTACACACATATATATTATGTAAACACAAACTTCTATTTTGGATGCAATTAATCACAACTAATCGCATCCAAAATAACAGCTTGTGTACATTACATAAATTTTTTTAACATGTCTTACCCCTCATAACGGGTTGTTTGCGATGAACCTAAGCCCGATGTCTCGTTAGCTATCCATTCCTGTTAGTCCTGTCAGATCAGCTAATTGCAATTAATCACATCTAAAATGAACATTTGTGTACATTATATACATTTTTTAAATGTCTGTCTGTCTATATCTGAATAAATATAAACAGTACACACATCTATATATTAAAAAGCCGGTGTCGTCTTGTTAGCTTTTCATTCTTGGTAGTGCTGTCACATCGATTAATCGTGGTTAATCACATCCAAAATAAACGTTTGTGTACATTACATACATTTATTAAAGGAGAAGTCCACTTCCAAAACAAAGATTCACATATAATGTAATCACCCCCCTTGTCATCCAAGATGTTTATGTCTTTCTTTCTTCAGTGTTTTTTGAGGAAAACATTTCAGCATTTTTCTCCATATAATGGACTGATATGATGCCCTAGTTTGAACTTACAAAATGCAGTTTAAATGCGGCTTCAAACGATCCCAAATGCGGTTGTAAACAATCCCAGCCGAGGAAGAAGGGTCTTATCTAGCATAACAGTCGGTTATTTTCATTAAAAAAATACAATTTAAATACTTTTTAATCTCAAACGCTCGTCTTGCCTTTCTCTCCCTGAACTCTGTGTATTCTGACTCAGAAAAAGGTAAAAGAGCGATATAGGACAATTTCGAAGTTGAGGGAGAACATGAGATGGGAGTTTTTCGACATACGCTAACTGACATAGAGTAAGACAAGACAAGTGTTTGGCATTAAAAAGTATATAAATTGTATTATTTTTATTAAAATAACCGATCGTTTTGCTAGATAAGACCCTTCTTCCTCGGCTGGGATCGTTTGCAACCGCATTTGAGATCGTTTGAAGCCGCATTTATACTGCATTTTGGAAGTTCAAAATTGGGGCACCATATAAGTCCATTATATGGAGAGAAATTAATCGATTAATCACGATTAATCACATCCAAAATAAACATTTGTGTACATTACATACATTTCTTAAAAGTATGTAATGTATATTTATATATCCAAATAAATATAAACAGTGCACATATATATTATGTAAACACAGTTTTTTATTTTGAATGCAATTAATTGTGATTAATCGATTTGACAGCATTAATTCCTGTTACTTGCATCACACAGCATTACATACTGGTGTTTGGTGGCATCCTGGCAAGTTCTCTCATAGTCCTGTTAATCCTGTCAAATTGATTAACTGCATCCAAAATAAATGGTTGTGTACATTACATACATTTCTTAAATGTATGTGTGCATATTTATATATCCATATAGTATGTAAACACAAACTTTTATTTTGGATGTGATTAATTGTGATTAATCGCATCCAGAATAAATGTTTGAGTACATTACATACATTTAATTGATATGTGTCATGTGCCTGGTCTTTGTCTTCTGTATTCGTGTTTAAGGACTTTTATTTTGTAGTTTTTGTGTCTTATTGTTCCCTGCTTCCCTGTACCTCTGTTCCCTTGTTTGTTGCCATGGATCTTCATTGAACCACACCCACTCCCTCATCAGTTACCCCGGTTACCAATTAGATCATTACCTCACCCTGTGTATAAATAGTCCTTGTCTTTCCCCTGTATTTTGGTCAGTTGTTTAATGTCTGTGATGGTTGCTCCCTGTTCTTGCCTGGATTCTAAGGGTTCCCCGTTCTGGATAATTTGTTGTTTTCTTTGGATGTACAATAAACTCTTGCACATAGATCCTCGTCTCATCTCCGCTTCGTTACAGAACAACTGACCAACTATGGATCTAGCAGGAGTTTATCGCGACCCTCTGAGCACTCTTTGCTCAATTTTTCAAAACGGCCGACCGATCGAATATTATGTGGAGGAGTTCCTTTATTACAGCCAGCTAGTGCCTGGAGATGACACCAAAATAAAGGACTGTTTCTGGAGTGGACTCGATCCAGAGGTTAGTTTAAACTTACCGGATGAGGACCCCAGCTGGACCCTGTCACAGTATATAGACTTTGTTTTGCTGTTCTGTGAATCCCCTTTTTCTGTTAAGGAAGTAGAAAGGGTAATTCACAGCATGGCCGCCACGCCAGAGCCAGTCGCAAAGATGGCCGCCACGCCAGAGCCTGTCGCAAAGATGGCCGCCACGCCAGAGCCAGTCGCAAAGATGGCCGCCACGCCAGAGCCTGTCGCAAAGATGGCCGCCACGCCAGAGCCTGTCGCAAAGATGGCCGCCACGCCAGAGCCTGTCGCAAAGATGGCCGCCACGCCAGAGCCTGTCGCAAAGATGGCCGCCACGCCAGAGCCTGTCGCAAAGATGGCCGCCACGCCAGAGCCTGTCGCAAAGATGGCCGCCACGCCAAAGCCAGTCCACAAGATGGTCGCTGTCTCCAAGTCACGCCACATGATGACCCACGTGTTGGACTCACCCCTAATGGCTGTACGGACAGCTAAGATGGCGCTCCCTCTTGTTGCGGCAGCTACCCCTGATTCAAGTCAAGCTACAGGGCCGAGTCAAGCTACAGCAGCTGTTCCCCACGAGTCAAGCCAAGTCAATGTTGTTCCCGAGTCAAGCCATGTTGTTCCCGAGTCAAGCCATGTTGTTCCCGAGTCAAGCCATGTTGTTCCCGAGTCAAGCCATGTTGTTCCCGAGTCAAGCCACGTTACAGCAGATCTTCACAAGCCAAGTGACGTTATCGCTGCTGCTCTTCCCTTAATGGCAGTGGCCATGTGGTGTGTGTGGGCTACACACTGTGCTCCTGAGGTCACGCCTGTTCACAGGTCAGCCTCTGAGCTCTCGTCTGATCACAAGCCTGCACCAGAGCTCCCGTCTGGTCTCAAGTCTGCCCCAGAGGCCCCGTCTGGTCTCAAGTCTGCTCCAGAGGCCTTCCCCGTCGGAGAAGCTGCGCCAATGCCTCCAGAGGTGTCGGCGCCAGCCGTAGAACCTCTTACGGAGGGGGCGTTAACCACCAAACTCTCTACTTCTCCCTCTATTCTGTCTGCCTCCTCTGTCCCTGCTCTCCCCAGGTCCCAGAGCGTGATGCAGATTCCTGTTCCGCCCCGCAGGGCTGCTGCGCCTCCTGCTCCGCCTCCTGCTCCGCCTCCTGTTCCGCCTCCTGTTCCGCCTGGGAGGGCTGTTGTGCCTCCGGCTCTGCCCTTGGGGGCTCTAGTGTCGCTGGCTCTGCCTCCGGCTCCGACCTGGAGGGCTGTAGCGCCGTCTGTTCTGCCTCCGGCTCCGCCCTGGAGGGCTCTAGTGCCACCTGTTCTGCCTCCGGCTCCGCCCTGGAGGGCTCTAGCGCCGCCTGCTCTGCCTCCGGCTCCACCCTGGAGGGCTCTAGTGTCACCTGCTCTGCCTCCGGCTCCGCCCTGGAGGGCTCCTGAGCCTCCTGCTCCGCCCTGCTGGGTACCGCCTGCTCCGCCGTGGAGGTCTTCTCTCATGATCTGGTGGTCCTCAGCTCCTCCCATCTGGCCGACTCCACCCTGGCCTCTTGCTCTGCTTCAGTCCCTTGTTTATCTCCCCTTACATGGACCTGGCCCTCCATCCCTTCCCCAGTTCTGCCTGAGCTCCTCCCCCTTCCTGGACTGGTATTTCTGTTTGGAGCGTCTGGAAGCCACTCTTTTGAGGGGGGGTTATGTCATGTGCCTGGTCTTTGTCTTCTGTATTCGTGTTTAAGGACTTTTATTTTGTAGTTTTTGTGTCTTATTGTTCCCTGCTTCCCTGTACCTCTGTTCCCTTGTTTGTTGCCATGGATCTTCATTGAACCACACCCACTCCCTCATCAGTTACCCCGGTTACCAATTAGATCATTACCTCACCCTGTGTATAAATAGTCCTTGTCTTTCCCCTGTATTTTGGTCAGTTGTTTAATGTCTGTGATGGTTGCTCCCTGTTCTTGCCTGGATTCTAAGGGTTCCCCGTTCTGGATAATTTGTTGTTTTCTTTGGATGTACAATAAACTCTTGCACATAGATCCTCGTCTCATCTCCGCTTCGTTACAATATGTTCATATAAATTCAAAGAGTAAACACACATATATTATGTCGCGGTTAATCGGTTTGACAGCACTAATCCCTGTTTCTTGTGTCACACAGCATTACATACTGGCGTTCGGAGGCATCCTGGCAATTCCTCTTATCCTAGCTGAGCCGTTGTGCATAAAAGAGAACAACGCTGCCAAAAGTCAGCTCATCTCTACCATCTTCTTCGTCTCGGGCATGTGCACTTTGCTACAGACCACGCTCGGGACCAGGTACTATATATACACTAACAGGAAAAAAAAAGCAAAAATTGACCTTTAGTTCATAATTTATTTAGCTATTTTTCTAAATCTCTATGAAGCTGCTCTGGCACAATCTGTATTGTATAAAGCGCTATAGAAATAAAGGTGGCTTGAGTTGATTTGATTAGTACACAACAAAAAAAGACATTTTGAAGAAGATTTCAACTGGTTTTGTCGATGCAGTGAAAAATCAGGAATATTAAACACTAGGGCTGGGTAATAAATATCGATTTCTCGATTTTAATCAATTCTCATTTTTACAAAACTATATTGATTCTTAAATCCTAAGAAAAAATAGTTTAGTCTGTTTTCAGTTAATGAATGGAATATAGTAGCTGGCCTCCCATGCAACAAATCGTAATGAGCTTTGTGCTTTGTTACTTTTGATATGAAACGAAGTCTCAGATTTAAAATTCTAACAATTGCAATATTCAAAAAATAAATACTAATTAATAAATACATTTTAGCACAAATTCAACATGAATAAACATCCGAAGGTATGTTTAAGAAAGACTTCAACTTACTGAAATCTGTATCCTGTCTCATAAAATCGCTCAGTAAGTGTTTAAACCGCGGAAAGACTTGTAAACAATATGTTACAATATGTAGTATTGTAATGTTTACTTAAAAAAACATTCTGTGACAATAAAAACATTAATCATCTAGAAACTTTAGATATTAGCATTTCGCTAAATATGTGCACCATATAACATATTCATAATAGATTTATTGTTTCTAAATATTTAGTTTATGTTTGAATAAATCCATCAAGTTTTTATGACAGCCACCATTTGCATATTTATATAAAAAAAAAACAGTTGGAGTAAAAACATAATTATGTAATTTTAAGGTTTTAAACACACAACCTTCAATATTATAGTAATGTAGTACTCTTAGTATATGTATATATTACAGTATTAGTTGAGAGATATTTTTCCTTAGAGAAAATTAGCTATGTACTGTACCTAATCTGTCAAAAATAATTTGTGTCAAAACCCAAATTTTTTTATTAAACACAACCCCACTGACTTTGATCGTATGGACAAAATTGCTTAAGTCACATCAAGTCAAATTTACTTTACATATACAGCACTTTATACAATGCAGACTGTTTCATACCAGCTTCACAGAAATAAACAGGAAATCCACATCGGTGTAACATTTCAACTTCAATTCTAGCACATCTTTCCTGTAATTTAAACAGTTGTGCATGGCATAAGCAATGCCAAGGTCATGGGTTTGCTTCCCAAGAAAAGCATTGTGTAAAATATATGTGAATGCAATGTAAGTTGCTATAGATTGCCAAATGCATAAATGTAAAATTTCAGCTCTACAGAAGACATTTGTCATTATTCAGGTCATTGTCAATATTGCCAAACAAATTTTATCTAGCTGTAAAGAAGGACATGAGAGTAAGTTAATAATGACAGAATATTAATATAAATACCTTAAAATCATTCTGACTCTCGTCTTTTTTAGCCCAAACATTTGCTTTAAATGATTTTTATGAGCTCTATATTTCAGTGAAAGGAATATTGTATTGTTTTCTATGACTACTGCCAATGCTTTTATGATAATACATAAAATAGGCTTGGCGCAAAATATAAACATCCTTTACGTCTTCTCAGGTTGCCGATCCTCCAAGGTGGGACGTTCACCTTCATCACCCCGACCTTGGCTATCCTCGCCCTTCCCAAATGGAAATGCCCAGACACGAGTGCCACACCTCAACCCAACGCCACAGATTCTGCAGCACTCCTCGTGGATGACGATGAGGTGTGGAAAGTCCGCATCCGCGAGGTACTGTAGGAAATGTCATTTCGAAGCCGATCAACATAATTGCAGTGTTCACTTCATGCTGGAGTTTGAAACAAGTGTGGCTGTTCTGAGCTGTGAGTCATGTGTCAGAAGGATATGTGAGTCACCAGCGGATGACGAACAATAATGATCCACTTTGTGTTCAAATTATACTGGGTGATCTCATTCATATGCATATGTAAAGTGCAAACGTACATTTTTATGATTTTTAGAGACTTGCATATCTATACAAAGCATGGTCCGAAATGAAATTGTTGAAAGCTTGTGAGCAAGTTCAACCTTCAACTAAATGAGTAAAGTCTGAGAACAAACTTTGAGTTGGTGTGAGAAAGCCTAGAAAGTTTGAAGCAGTTGTAAAAGTATAAAAGCTGATGTTGCTAGCATGATTTAGCACATTGTTTATATGATTTAACATGTTGTTAGCATGTTTTAGCATGATTAGCCTGTTGCTTACATTTATAGGTTGATTACAATGTTGTTAGCATGTTACTAGCATGTTGTTTGCATGATTAGCAAGTTGCTAGAATGTTTATAACCTGATTAGCATGTTTTAGCATGATTAACATGTTGCTAGCATGTTTGTAATATGATTAGCATGTTACTACCATGTTACTACCATGATTAGCATGTTACTAGGTTGTTGCCAACATGTTTTTAACATGATTAACATGATACTAGCTTGTTACTATCATGTTGTTAGCATGATTAGCAAGTTACTAGGATGTTTATAACCTGATTAGCATGTTGCTAGCATATTTTTAGCATGATCAACATGTTGCTAGCATGTTTGTAATATGATTAGCATGTTACTACCATGATTAGCATGTTAATGGGTTGTTGCCAACATGTTTTTAACATGATTAACATGATACTAGCTTGTTACTATTATGTTGTTAGCATTATTAGCAAGTTACTAGCAAGTTACTAGCATGAGTAGCAAGTTACTAGCATGTTTATAACCCGATTAGCATGTTGCTAGCATGTTTCTAGCATGATTGACATGTTACTAGCATGTTGCTGGTATGCTTCTTACATGATCAACATGTTACTAGCTTGTTACTAACATGTTTTTAACATGATTAGGATGTTGCTACCATGTTTCAAACATGATTATCATGTTACTAGCATTTTGTTAGCATTATTAGCATGTTAATATGATTCTAGCATTATTGGCAAGTTGTTAGCATGTTTATAACCTAATTAATTGTTAACATGTTTTAGCATGACTAACATGTGACTAGCATGTTGCTAGCATGTTTGTAACATGAGTGACATGTTACTACTTGTTGTTAGCATGATTAGCATGTTGTTAGCATGCTTCTAGCATGGTCAACATGTTACTAGCTTGTTGATAACGTTTTAACATGTTGCTACCATGTTTCTAACATAATTATCATGTCACTAGCATTTTGTTAGCATGATTAGCACGTTAATATAATGATTCAAGCATGGTTAGCAAGTTGCTAGCATGTTTATAACCTAATTAGCATTCTGCTAGCATGTTTTTAGCATGACTAACATGTTAGTAGCATGTTGCTAGCATTTTTCTAACATGAGTAGCATGTTACTAGCATGTTGTTAGCCTGATTAGCATGTTGTTAGCATGTTTCTAGCTTGTTGCTAGCATGTTTTTAACATAAGTAACATGATACTAGCTTGTTGCTAGCATGTTTCTAACATGATTAGCAATTTACCAAAATGTTGATAGCATGATTAGCCAGTTACTATCATGTTGATAGCATGATTACCAGAGTTACTAGCATGATTAGCATGTTGTTAGCATGATTAGCAAGTTACTAGCATGATTAACAAGTCGTTAGCATGATTTACAAGTTACTAGCATGTTGCTAGCGTATTTCTAGCATAATTAGCATGTTATTAACAAGTTACTAGCAAGATTAACATGTTTCTTGCATGATTAGCATGTTTAAACCAGTTAAATCCAGTTGATTCAGTACAAAACAGCTGAAACCAGCCTAGACTGGTTGTCTAGTCTTAGCTGGTTTAAGCTGAAAATAGCTGGTTTAACCTTGGCTGGTCTTTTAGCAGGTTTCCCAGCTTGGCCAGCTAAGACCAGCCTGATCAGCTAAAAACTGGCCAAAACCACTTTAAACCACTTTAAAACCAGCCAAAGCAGCCATTCAGCTTAGGCTGGTTTTAGCAGTTTTTTAAAGCATGGAGTTGTTAAGCTTTGTTATAGCAGTAAACAGCTTAGATGCACCATAGGTCTCTTTGTGTAAAAGTTTTCAACCCCTCAATGAAAGTCTATGGGATTTTAGTTGGTTTTGATGGTCTGGTTTTTGAAAGTCACAAGCCGGATCAGTTAAAAAAGATACAGCAACTAACTGTAGACCAGTCTGAAGGTCTGATCCAAGTTTGGTGGTTGTAGCTTTAAATATTCATAAAAAGGATTCATAAGTATTTGCACCTCTCTAAAGGTGTTCATACATAGAAAGGTTTGTTTTAGAAGCTGCAAATACAATAAAATTATACATTGCTATAATGTACTAAAAATGTATGTTAGAATGCTACTAATATAAATGAGATCATGTTGAACAAGGCGTTGCGTGCTCATTTAAAATAATGAGTGTTCACTATGAGATTAGATCTTTTTTTTTTATTACTGTAATAATTTGACCTTTTACGTCTTAGGTTTAGAGAGCAGCTTTTATCTGAGTAAGAGGAAAAACTGTAATATTTAATGTCTTTGTGAACAAATATTTACACTCAAGGGCAGTTTGAGCTTTAAGGTTCATTTTGAGTGACATTGTAAAAAAATATATTGGAGTTCTGTATCTGCTGTATTTGAACTAAAGTTATTATGTTTTATTAGATAATTCAGATATAGTAATCGGTCACAGAATTCAAAATTTGAATGCATTTTCTTCTTTTCTTTCATAGATCCAAGGGGCCATACTAGTGGCCTCAATGCTTCAGCTTCTCCTAGGCCTGTCAGGTCTTGTGGGCCTAGTGCTAAGGTTCATCGGGCCTCTGGCCATTGCTCCCACCATCAACCTCATCGGACTGTCACTTTTCATCCAGGCGGGGCAGAAGTCAGGAGCCCACTGGGGAATTGCTGCTTTGTGAGTTACGAGTGACTTTGGGTAACTTTGAGAGCCGAGTCAGTCCAGTAACTTGTATTTCTGGTCGTGTAGGGTTTCTGCAGACTGTGGCCCCTTTAAAAACAAAACAGCCCTTAGGGTTCAGTGTTTATCTGTAGAGGTCAACCCTCTTTACTGTTTTCATTTGCATAACAATGCGTCGCTCAGATCCTTTTCAAAGAATGTTGTGCATTACTCATCCTCAAGCATTCCTAAGAGCATACAGTACATTAATGTAGATAAGGTAAGGTTTGAGCGTCTCGCCCATCAGACCTTCCCTGTCCAGGTGCCGCTGAGTAAACAAATGTTTAGGACACATATGTGTATGTCAGAGACTCATTAGGACACATAGTAAACTTCTCATCCTAAGACTTGTAAATTAGATCCAAGTTGTGGGTACTAGAAGCATTAAAGGAGAACTCCACTTTCAACAATTTACAAATAATTTACTCACCCCCTTGTCATCCAAGATGATGTCTTTCTGTCTTCAGTCGTGAGGAAATTATGGTTTTTGAGGAAAACATTTCAGGATTTTTCTCCATAAAATGGACTTCATTGGTGCCCCGATTTTGAACTTCCATAATGTAGTTTAAATGCAGCTTTAAAGAGCTCTAAACGATCCCAGCCGAGGATAAGAAGAGTCTTATCTAGCGAAACGATCTGTCATTTTTTTCTAAAAAAATAGCTCTGGGATGTGTGTCCACGACGCTACGCATCACGTCTAAGTTCATCGCCTGTGTACTCCGGCTCAAAAAGGTAGAGTATGGGGAAAAACTCCATCTCATTTTCTCCTACAACTTCATCGTCCAACATCGTTGTACCTTTTTGTTTGTAAACAGCGTTTGACTTACTTGCACTTTTTTATTTTATTTAGTTGTTTATTTAACAGGGACAATGCAGAATAACATTACAGATGCTCTACATACAGGCTTCTAGCCTATGGCTAATTTGCAGCCCCAGTCCCTGGTTAGGCTTTTAAAATACAATTAAAAACAAAAACAAGTACAAGCACAATAAACAACAAAAATCTAAGGCTATGTTCACACTTGGCATCTTTTTTGACAAGAAAAAGTTGACAAGGGCGCTTTTTTAGTAAAAGAAAAAAAAAATTGGGCAGCGTTGCAGCCGAGGGCGTCTTTTGTTGCTATAACAACAGCTGCAACAGTGTGAATGTTGAGAAAAGAGGAAGCTCGCTCTTGCACTGGTGTATTATTTTTTTACTTTTTGGCAATTTTCCCCTTTATTTAGTAGGGCAGTATTTAGACGGGAAGCGAAGTGAGAGAGAGAGAGAGAGGGGGCGGGATGGAGAAGGGTCTGCGAGCCAGGAATCGAAAAAGGGACGCTATCAGAGCCGCGTGTCGGTTTTTGAAGTTAATGGGGAAGAGAATGTCAGTTCACAACAATAAAGTAAAAGTCTATCTACCGGTACCTTCACCATTTTTTTTCTTGTTGTACTTGTTGTTATGGAAACGTCAGTTGTGGCTACTCGCTTGTCATTGGTCAGCTGTCAAAAATGCACTTGACATAGGGCGTTTCTTTCAGAAAACTTTTGTCAACTTAAAAAAAGACTCTCTGAGCTGCAGAAAAAGACGCCAGCGGTGGCGTTTAAAAAAGCACTCAGGACTCTTTTGGAAAACACGGTTTACTCCATAGAATTATAATGTAAAACAGATGCTGGCAGTTTCAAAAAAGACACCAAGTGTGAACATAGCCTAAGACTGTGTAACACCATCAATGTTCACAAACCTGTTTTTGTTTGAACCATTTTTTGATATTTTTCAGAAAAATGTTCAACTCTGTTTGCATTTTCAGTTCAAGTGGCAAACTGTTCCAGAGCAGTGTCCCTTTAATTGAAACTGTGGATTGAGCAAATTTAGTTTTTCTTTTAGGCACTATTCAGTTCCGTGTAGTTGCACCTCTTGTAGAGATCCCTCTACTACTCTGTTTTACTATTAAATGACATATAACATCTGGAGCAAGCTTATTCACACATTTAAAAACCATTTTAATAAGAGACAGATTCATAAAATTGTCAAAACTAAGCAAACTGTATTTTTGTAAAATGTTACAATGATGCCATCTGATTGATTTCTTATCTAAAATTTTTAAGGTTTGATAGTCAGTTGAGAGTCAGTTGAGAGACCTGACTTCCTTAGTCTTTGCGCATTCGCTTTGTAAACACTGGGTCTGTAGTTCCGCGTGACCTTTCGACGTGATTTAATAGTACGTAGCGTCGTGGACGTGCATCCCAGAGCTAGTGCTACATGAGCTTTTGTGCTTAAAAAGTATACAATTTTTTTTTTTTTTTTTTTTTTTCGAAAAAAATGGCCGATCGTTTCGCTAGATAAGACTCTTCTTCCTCGGCTGGGGTCATTTAGAGCCCTTTGAAACTGCATTTAAACTACATTTTGGAAGTTCAAATTCGGGGCACCATTGAAATCTATTTTAAAATCATGAAATGCTTTCCTCAAAAACCATAATTTCTTCATGACTGGAGACAGAAAGACATGAACATCTTGGATGATAAGGGGAGAGTAAATTATTTGTAAATTCTTGTTCTGGAAGTGGACTTCTCCTTTAATTAGCGTAGAAGAGAAGAGGTACTATTTAAAAAAGGAAAAAAGAAATAAAGTGTGATTTTTTTTTTTTTTTTTTTTTCAAGAGTCAGTGTATTTTTTGTTATTTAATTATTAAAGCAGATGCTGTTTGTGAGGATTTTCAATTGAATATCATATTAAAACCAAACCTTAATCATAATCCTATTCCTTATGCTAATCCAGACCTTAATCTGATCCTGACTAATCTTAAACCTCTACTACAACATATACAGTGTGAAAACCTTTTGTTGCTGTAATGAAGCTGAAAACGTTTGTAGGTTATTTAGATTTTGTTCTTGAAGGTAAGACTACATAAGATGTTTAAACAATTAAACGTGGCAGATACTTAAAGAATTAGATTTTCTACAAAACTCTACAAATCTACAAAACAGATAAAGTAATATATTATGATTACAATTTGTAGTCTAAATAATTACATGGTGTTTCAACTAATTAATCTAATTAATCGCTATTAAAGCTATTTTTGTGTTAAATGAGAAAGTACCAAGTAGACATTACAAATTGTAGCTTTAGAAAGAAATATTTTATTTGACTCAACATAGAATTTATTACACATAAATATTTAGGCTGCAACGGCATAACGTAGACTATGGAGCATAAAAGAAGATCATTTAAGAAACATCTCAGTTTTTTTTTTTGTTCACACCAACAGTCTTCGAAATAGACCAATTATCTGCTTGTAAACATTCAGGATACACGCGCAGCATGGTTGCAGAAAACCCGGGAGAGATAGCCTTTACAGCTACAGAATTACACGGATACGGTACAAAATACTTTAAATAATTTAAAAAGATTATAGATTATATTGATTAGATGTCATTTTCAAAATGTTATTTGCATATTACAAAAGCTTGTTACTCAGTGATAAGCACTGTTTATCTTACAGATAGTCTTACAGATCTGTAACAGGGATGACGTTTTTTGTGGGGGGGTTCAAGTGGCAGTCTATGGAGCTATGAAATAAAAGAGTAAAAAAGGGTAAATTTTCTGCAACCACTATGGGTGCGCAGCTGCAAGTGAAGTCGCTGTGACGTCTACTCGAAATTGGTCTATACCTTCTTTTATGTTCCACAAAAGAAAGGTTTGAAATGACATGAGGGTGAGTAAATGATGACAGAATTAAAATTTTCTGGGTGCACTATTCCTTTAATGTTTTTGTTTTTATAATTATTAATATTATTTTTTTTAATGAAATGATACTCTAAATAAGAAACAAAATCTGCCAGCAGGTGACAGTAAATGTCTTTATGAGTCATTCATTCGATTAATTCAAATGGATGATTTATTCAGGAATGAAGTAAATGGCTCTCTTTATGAATGGGCCTTTGAGTCATTGATTCACACGATTCGTTCAAAACGCGGATTCATTCAGTTCATTTAAGTTTATATTGATGTCTTCTTTCTACAGAACTGTTTGCCTGATCCTTCTCTTCTCCCAGTATTTGAGCAAAGTTAACCTTCCTCTCATTGCTTATAAGGACAAGAAATGGAAAGTCTTCCAGTACCCACTCTTCAGACTCTTTTCTGTGAGTGTATTTTATTTTTATTATAATTTGTCTGTGTGTAATGTACACTGCTGTTCAAACATTCGAGATCAGTAAGATTTGCATCCGATGACCCCTTTAAACACATCATATATGGGTAAATGAAAAGAAAACGCCATGTAAACTTTTTTTAAAAATAGTCAGTTCCCCTCACAGATACATTCACATAAACCATAGTTTAGTTTTAGGATAATATTTACAATATTTCGCGCATTGTGCACCGTGATCTTGGTCTGCCTGCTTCAGTATTTTTTTCTCTTTGCGTTCGTCTTTAGCGTCTCTGGCCTCTGTTAATGGATGTCTTAAGAGTTTGTAATATTTCCTCCCACATGACATTTTGAAAGAAGATTGCATGCAGTTCGCGTGCAAGGCCAGAACAAGAGATCGGTTAAAATATGTCCGGTCTGCATCTGTCTCCACTGTATAAATTAGGTATGTACTGATCATTGTTAAAGCTACAAAGCTAATTCTTTTGTAGGCTATTTGTCCGTCAGAGATGCGTCTCTCTGGGATCGCTTAAAGGGATCATCGGATGCTAAGTGCACTTTTTCATGTTGTTTGAACATTAATGTGTGTTGGCAGTGTATGTACAAATCTACCCTATAATGAAAAAAATCCATGCAGTGGTTTTTAATTAATCTGTAAAAAAAAAAATCCCCTTTTTCAAATCGAGCCGTTCTCAGATGCCTGTCGGTGTGGCGTCACACAGACAGAGGCCACTCCCACGATAGTTGATTGACATGAGCGTCTTACCTCAGATCAGCTGTCTCAGTCTGACTTCCATTGTTTCGATGCCGGAGCACAGATGTAAGTTAGACAAGAATATCTCCAATTGAGCGATTGAGGTGTTGTGTTGCTGGATGTAATAATGAACATAGTGGTCGTCATTTACTCCCAACATCTGAGCCGCTGAAGATGCAGTGGATTATGTTTGTTTGTGAAGGGTATGCGCCTCCCGATCTACATATATCCGTCTATGTTCGCTCGAATCATTCGTGATCCAGCTTCACTTGCAGCAGAACTGAGTATTAGGGTTTTGTATGAATCTTTGCGATCGCCTTTCCTAATAATGTGCTAGTTAGCAAGTTTAGCGGGTAAACGGGCTAAATGCGGCTAAAGTAAACAGGCTCGTCACTCCACAGAGAGAAGAGAGGGGTGGGGCGAGCAGAGCTCATTTGCATTTAAAGGAGCAATCCCCATCAGGCACTCCGTATTGTCGAGCGCTGAACATTGATTGAATGATTACATGATGCATGAGATGTTCATTCATATTTATTAGTGTTAAATCTAGTATTACACTCCACTCTGCTGTTTGGACTGATCCCATTTACACTGCATAAGTCTGCTCGGAGCGTTACAGCTCCGAAACGGCCGCCGTAGCTGATCGGGGCCACTCTAGTCAATGCTTTTGTTTATACCAGTTTCTGAAACATCCCAGCAATCTGTTTATTCAGCAATCTTTACATTAAAGACCGTCATTTATTGTTTGAATTTCCTGGGGAAAAAATGCTGTATTTGTTCGGTACACATGTGTGAGTGTGTGAATACGTGTACTGTTACACCCATAATTACTGTATTAAAGGTGTCAGTAGCGTTGCTGTCTATGCAAGGTCAGAAAGCTCTCAGATTTCATCAAAAATATCTTAATTTGTGCTCTCAATATACACGAAGGTCTTACAGGTTTGATACGACATGAGGGTGTGTAATTAATGACAGAATTTTTATTTTTGGGTGTTCCTTTCAAAAAACTTCAAAAAACTTCACTAAAAAGGATCCTGACAATTATGAGATAATTGCATAACGTATACAAAGCTCGACACCTCAGTAAAAATCACACTGGGACATTTTTGAAAGGGACAGTTCACCCAAAAATAAAAATTCTGTCATTAATTACTCACCCTCATGTCGTATCAAACCTGTAAGACCTTTGTTTATATTCAGAGCACAAATTAAGATATTTTTGATGAAATCTGAGAGCTTTCTGACCTTGCATAAACAGCAACGCTACTGACACCTTTAATACAGTAATTATGGGTGTAACAGTACACGTATTCACACACTCATACATGGGTTTCCACCGTAATCTATACTAGTCGTCACTGATTACAGACAAGATATGAGATAGAATCTGTCAAATGGGGGTTCCGAAGTACTCTTGTCTGAAATACAGACTGTAAAGATCTTGTCAAAAGTTGTGGGAAGGGTTAAGCTGAAAATAATAGTTTCAAGGCTTGTTAGCTTAAAATGTTGGCAAAAGTCGAGAAAAGCCCCAGGGTTAATGCTTCACTTGTCACATGCTACAGATAACAAAAAATTGTTATTGTTAAAAACAACTGACATTAAGTGGCAATAAATCCAGCCTTTTAAAGCTACCTATTAAAAAGGAGAGAGAAAGATAAAAGGAATAGTACATGGTGAAATACAAGGAGATAGAAAGCCAAAAGTTTATGTGTGTTATGTTTAATGTGCAGGCGTTATTTGGGATGTGTGGAGCTTGGCTTGTGTGCTTCTTGCTGACATTTTTCAACGCCCTGCCCTCATCACCCAACGAGTACGGCTACATGGCCAGGACAGACATCAATCTTGATGCGGTAAAAAGTGCTGCATGGTTCTACGTGCCCTATCCAGGTGAACCTCCATAAACTATACAGCAATATTTTTTTTGCAACCCTGCAGTTTGTTTAAAAAATGTAGCTATTTTGTTATTGTAATTTTACTGAACATTTTGTATTCCAGTCAAGAAGTAATGTTCTCACATTAAGTGTGAAAATATTACTTAAATTAGTTTTTTTAGAGTAAGTTAAATGCTAAATATGCCTTTTTATTTTAAAAAATCTGCGATTTTGTCATTGTCATTTTTATGTAGAGACATTATTGTTTTACCCTTGTTTCAGACCGATAATTTCACACTTTTTCACACTTTAAAAAAACAGTCAAAAGTTTTTGAACAGTAAGATTTTTTATGTTTTTTTCTAAAGAAGTCACTTCTACTCACCAAGCCTGCATTTATTTGATCCAAAGTATAGCAAAAACAGTAAAATGTAGAATTTTTTAAAATAAAAACTATTTAAAATAACTGTTTTCTATTTGAATATATTTTAAAATGTAATTTATTCCTGTGTTCAAAGCTACATTTTTGGGGGGGAAAGAAATTATAGAAATTACTACTTTTATTTAGCAAGGATGCTTTAAATTGATCAAAAGTGGTGATAAAAACATTTATAATGTTACAAAAGATTTCTATTTCAGATAAATGCTGTTCTTCTGTTCTTTCTGTTCATCAAAGAAACCTGAAAACACAGCTGTTTTCAACATAATAATAATAATAATAATAAACAGAATATTACAATGATTTCTGAAGGATCATGTGACTGGAGTAATGATGCTGAAAATTCAGCTTTGAAATCACAGGAATAAATTACATGTTTTAATATATTCAAATCGAACATTTTAAATTGTAAAAATATTTTACAATTTTACTGTATTTGCTTTACTTTGGATCAAATAAATGCAGTCTTGGTGAGCAGAAGAGACTTCTTTAAAACATTAAAAATCTTACTGTTCAAAAAATTTTAGTGTACTGGTAGTGTACATTTGTAGAACTATTCTTCAACATTTTACACATTACAACAACGAAAAGCATGCTCAAGATGACAAATAAAGCTTTAAAAAAAAAAGTAATTTCAACTAAATATTTTATATTCCAGTCAAGCTGTAATGTTGTCTCATTAAGTGTAAAAATATTACTTAATTTTGTTTTAAATTCTAAATATCATTTTAGCTTTTGGGGGGGAGAAATTCCAACAATGCTTAAAATGTTTTTATCACAGAATTCTAGCTAACAAAAACAATTTGTGATGTTCTCGAGATTTCAGGAAAAAAAAATTGTTTTTATGCAGTTTATTGTGAAAAATTTCCACAGTTGCAAAAACATGCACATGCATTATCTCTTGCTTAACTGTAAAAATTCCAGAAGAAGTAATCAAATTAATCTTATCATGAATTAAAACACCAACAAAAAGAAAATGTACAGTTTGATGCAAAGATGAATGGTTTCCCTGGAACTCATAAAAAAACATTTTGTCAACTGTCTGACCTTTATGAATAATATATGTCACTTGAATGCTGATTTTCTTAGTCAGTGAACATGAACGTTACCTGTTTCAACAGTACTGTCACAGCTGGTTCCCAAGTGCTGTTTGCCAGCTGTTTTTAAATGACATGTCTTTTCAAAGAATTAACCATCTTGAATGGCAGTGTTTCTTTCAGAATCCACAGATGAGAGATATGTCTGCTCTGAGGGCATTGGTGATAAAGTGACATGAATGGGGCTCCTCGGGTTCATCCTGAAGGAGATTTAACAACTGTCATTCACAGGGAACCATAGTTTGCTTTGTTAGGGTCAGTTCTCACCCATAAAGGTGTAGTGTATTAATGTCTCAGAAACATGTAGCAGTCTTAGCGTTTTGCCCAGTCTCATCTCTTTTCAATGGTTCTGTTGTATTAGGAAATGCTTTCAACACTCAGTGTCCCCCTGCTGTGAATCAGCTAGCAAATATATGTATTTGAAACAGCTTAAGGTATCAGTGTTACTTTTCATAGCGTCCCATTTGACTTCTATAGATAAAGCCCATAAGTTGTACCGCCTGAAGGCTTCCATGTTGGGGAATGTGGTATTTTAATCTTCAGATAGCTAATACAGGTTTGACTGCATCACTGTCTGAATGTTACTGGGAACAATTCATCATTTCGCTTGACCCACTTAAATCCCTTGAGACATTTATGTGCTTCAGGCTGATATGTGAAAACAAAGGAGCATGGGCCTCACGTTACACTACATGCTCCTCTCAGCCATTCACTTTGAATGATAGTCTTTTGAAGCCGTCCTTGTCAATACATTGATCTGTGAATGTACTGAATAGCTGATAACTTTTCACAGAAAATAGTTTTTTTGTAGTAGTTTTTTGTTACAGTTGGGGTCAAAAGTTTACACCCCCTCCCTTTCAGAATCTGCAAAATGTTAATTATTTTACCAAAATAAGAGGGATCATACAAAATGCATGTTGTTGTTTATTTAGTACTGACCTGAATAAGATATTTAACAAGAAAGATGTTTGCATATAGTCCACAAGAGAACATAATAGTTGCATTTTAAAAAAAAATACCCCGTTAAAAAGTTTACATCCCCTGGATTTTTAAAATAGCGTTCTTATACCTGAATGATCCACACCCTTTTTTTTTTTTTTGTTTAGTGATAGTTGTTTATGAGTCCCTTGTTTGTCCTGAACAGTTAAACTGCCTGCTGTTCTTCAGAAAAATCCTTCAGATCCCACAAATTCTTAGGTATTTCAGCATTTTTGTGTATTTGAACCCTTTCAAACGACTGTGATTTTGAGATCCATCTTTTCACACTGAGGACAACTGAGGGACTCATATGCAACTATTACAGAAGGTTCAAACGCTCACTGATGCTCCAGAAGGAGACAGAACCGGGGTGTGAAAACTTTTGGAATTTGAAGATCAGGGAAAATTTAACTTATTTTGTCTTCTGGGAAACATGTAACTATCTTCTGTAGCCTCTGAAGAGCAGAAATAAATAAAAAAAAATGTTATATTTAGGCAAAATAAGAAAAATGTACACATCTCCATTCTATTCAAAAGTTTACACCCCTAGTATAGTGTATGTTTGTAGTGTATTGTACTACTGGAATACTGCACCACTGGAAAAGGCTCTCAGCCAATCACATTTAAGAACCAGAATGTTGTATAAAGTGTATTAAATGTTCATGCAATTTGGTGCCAATAGCCTTGTGGTTAGTGCGCCAACCCATAGCACAGCTGTGCTTGTGGCGACCCAAGTTCGACTCCCGTCTCGAGGTCCTTTGCCGATCCCATTCCCCTCTCTCTGCCCAGTACTTTCCTGTCATCTCTCTACTGTCCTGTACAAAAATGTTCATGCAATTTTTAAAATAAATGTAAAATCTTCTTTAAAAACAAGAAGAAATTATGTTTTAGGTAAGATATTATATAATCAGAATCAGAATCAGAACAGCTTTATTGCCAAGTATGCTTACGCATACAAGGAATTTGTTTTGGTTTCACAGGTTTCCAGAGACGACAACAGCAACACAGAGAAAATAAACTAAGTTGAGAATAAAAAATACACATATATAAATATAAATAGACAAAAATTGCAATATAAGATTTAAGAAAATAAAAAAATTTTATATACAGTTGTGCTACAGATGATAGAAAAAGAATAGAATAGAATAGAATAGAATGAGATGCCGGGATGTATTGAGATGTAGGTGGTAACAAATAAATATAAGGTTATTGCACATATTTTATAAATATTATTTATTATTTTGCTGAAATATATACACTACCATTCAAAAGTTTAGGGTCGGTAATTAAAAAATATTTTTTAATATATTTCCACATGTAATTTATTCCTGTGATCAGAAATCATTCTGATATGGTGATTTGCTGCTCAAGAAACATTTCTTATTATATTCAGTGTTGAAAACAGTTATGCTGCTTAATATTTTTGTAGAAACCGTGATACATTTTTCAGGATTATTTAATGAATTGAAAGTTCAAAAGCATATGGTTTATTTGAAGTATACAGGCACACTTTTTTTTTGCATTTTTCAAATGAACATTTATTTAATTTGGCTTTGACTTATTACTCATTTAACCATCATTCCCAGCCTTGAAAAGCACGCTTCCAAATTACTCAGAAAGTCTGATTAAAATCTGGTCGTTTTAGGTATTTTATTTGATTAAAATCTTGTACAGTTCTAAATAGGAGTCAAAGTAAACATACCTCCGTGATACTATAACAAAAAATAAAAACAATCCAAAGGTTTCTTAAGTTTAAGCGTACTGAAAAAATGATTTTCCTAGTAACCTCATAAATGTGTAGTTCTGTATTATATCTCAGCATGCCAGTATAAAAACTACCTACTTAATATTTTTATCTCCATCATAAAGTATACTAAGAAACATCTTACTGTTGCAAAGGAACCTTACTCATCTCTTAACTCTTGCTTTTTTAGGACAGTGGGGTTTACCGACTGTGAGCGTTTCGTCCGTGCTGGGCATGATGGCTGGAGTGCTGGCTTCAACAATGGAGTCCATTGGAGACTATTATGCGTGCGCTCGTCTCTCTGGAGCGCCTCCACCGCCCACACATGCTATTAACCGTGGCATTGCGGTGGAAGGCGTGGGCTGCATCTTGGCTGCCCTGTGGGGTAGTGGTAATGGCACCACATCCTACAGTCAGAACATCGCTGCTCTGGGAATTACAAGGGTAGGATTTGTCTGATTATTGATAATAATACCTATAACAATTTTCATTTTTGTTGCCACCAGCACAAATTTGGTTCTTTTCTGTTGTATATTAACAAAGCATGTTATTTATTATTTAAACACTTTTATGTTACTTTTCACCTAAAACTTTGACTGTCCTGAAGTCACACTGAAGTAGACCACCAGTCAAAGGTTTGGAACAATTTTCTTTTTGAAAGTCTCTTATGCTCACCAGTGTCCGTACAAGGTGCTTAAAGTGCTTGAAGTACTTTAATTTGACTTTTTGAAATGTAAGGCCTGGAAAAACCCTTGAAAAAGTACTTGAAAAGTGCTTGAATTATTGAAAGACAATGCATCTATGAAAGAAGTGTTTAATTTTGTCAATAAGCACATATCTTTTCACGCAAAATTCACGCAATTCAAAAAACATCATACCTTTTTCGCTTATTTCAGTGAATGTCAGAAAACATTCAAGCTAAGCAAGTAGTAGTAATGACAGTGTCGTGTAAACATGGCTGAAGATGCGAAAAGAGGAACAGATGAACCAAATCAATTGAGTAATTTATGCTGGAACCACTCTAATTGATTCAAACTCTTCATTTGATTCAAGACTTTGATCATTCATTTCAAGCGATTCACCAGCAAAAACCAGATCAAATTAAAAGAGCCATTCATTTTCGATATCGCTTGCAACAATTTTAAAAAGCACGTAGTGATAGGTGAAACAGAGCTTTTCGAAACTCTGAACTCTGAATGATTCACTATTTTGAATCTCTCCAATCGGATCACGAATAGCAAATCAATTGATTTAAATCTAGATCAAATTCAGATCGGGACTTCAGAGTGTGGACTGTGAATCAGTTGATTAAGATCGGAACGGGTTCGTGAATCATTTAGCAAACTGAATCATTTAGGTCAAATTATTTCCAATATGTGATCTGAAGTCTTGATCTAAATTTGATTTAGATCGGGATTTCAAAACATGGATTGCAAATCACTTGATTTAAATCGGAACTTTGTAGCGCTTATCACAGATCATTTGATTTAGATTGGAACTTTGTGTATCGGGAATCATTTGATTCAGGTCAGGACTTTGGAGTGCGTATCAAGAATCATTTGATTTAGATTGGAATGGGTTCGTGAATCATTTAGCAAACAGAATCATTCAGATCATATGATTTAGGATGCGTGATTTGAAGTCCCGATCTAAATAAAATTCAGATCCAGACTTCAGTGCGTGGATTGCAAATCATTTGATTTAGATTGGAACTTTGTGTATCGCTAATCATTTGATTCAGGTCATGACTTTGGAGCGTGTATCGTGAATCATTTGATTTAGATCGGAACGGGTTCGTGAATCATTTAGCAAACAGAATCATTCAGATCAGATCGATACGCGATTTGAAGTCCCAACTTAAACCAAATTCAGATCAGGACTTCTGAGCGTAGATTGTGAATCATTTGATTTAGATCGGAACTTCTGAGCATGAATCATAAATCACTAAACAAACTGAATAGTTCAAATCAAATGATTTGTGATGCGCAATTTAAAGTCCCAAACTAAATCAAATTCAGATCAGGACTTCAAAGTGTGTATTGCAAATCATTTGATTTAGATCGGAACTTGGTAGCGCATATCGCAAATCATTTGATTTAGATTGGAACTTTGTGTACCATGAATCATTTGATTTAGGTCAGGACGGGTTAGTGAATCATTTAGCGAATTGAATCATTCAGATCAGATCGACACGCAATTTGAAGTCCAGATTTAAATCAAATTCAGATCAGGACTTCCGAGTGTGGATTGTGAATCATTTGATTTAGATCAGAACGGAGCATGAATCGCAAATCATTTACCAAACTAAATAATTCAAATCAAATAATTTGCGATGCGCGATTTAAAGTCCCAAACTAAATCAAATTCAGATCAGGACTTCACAATGTGGATCGCAAATCATTTGATTTAGATCTGAACTTTGTGTACCATGAATCATTTGATTCATGTCGGGACTTCGGAGCGCTTATCGCAAATCATTTGATTTAGATCGGAACTTCGGAGCATGAATCATAAATCACTAAACAAACTGAATAGTTCAAATCAAATGATTTGTGATGCGCAATTTAAAGTCCCAAACTAAATCAAATTCAGATCAGGACTTCAAAGTGTGTATTGCAAATCATTTGATTTAGATTGGAACTTTGTGTACCATGAATCATTTGATTTAGGTCAGGACGGGTTAGTGAATCATTTAGCGAATTGAATCATTCAGATCAGATCGACACGCAATTTGAAGTCCAGATTTAAATCAAATTCAGATCAGGACTTCCGAGTGTGGATTGTGAATCATTTGATTTAGATCAGAACGGAGCATGAATCGCAAATCATTTACCAAACTAAATAATTCAAATCAAATAATTTGCGATGCGCGATTTAAAGTCCCAAACTAAATCAAATTCAGATCAGGACTTCAAAATGTGGATCGCAAATCATTTGATTTAGATCTGAACTTTGTGTACCATGAATCATTTGATTCATGTCGGGACTTCGGAGCGCTTATCGCAAATCATTTGATTTAGATCGGAACAGGTTAGTGAATCATTTAGCGAATAGAATCATTCAGATCAGATCGATACGCGATTTGAAGTCCCGATTTAAATCAAATTCAGATCAGGACTTCAGAGTGTGGAACGTGAGTTATTTAATTTAGATCAGACCTTTGGTGCGGGTTCGCAAATCATTTGTTTCAGATCAGAATTCGGGAGCGATTACACAAATCTTTTTTTTCAGACTTTTTTCTTAAACAGTAGAAAACATCAAACTATATATGCAGTTATAAAGTAAAAGTGTAGTATACTTCTTTTATGCAGTATACTATTTCTCTTTTTTAGAATTTGAAATGGAAGACATCATTCGATAAGTGAGATCTCTGATTGAAGTCCTTGAAAATCAAAAAACTGGTGCTTAAAAAGTCCTTGAAAGTCCTGGAGTTTCATTTTACAGTATCTGTACGAACGCTGGCTCACAAAGACTGCATTTATTTGATCACAAATGCAGTAAAACTGTAATATTGTGAAATATTATTAACATTTGAAATTATATTAAATAAAGGTACAATTTATTCCTGTGATGGAATATGCTGATTTGAAGCTCAAAAAACATTTATTAGTAAATAAATGTTAAAAACATTTTTTTTGTGTGTGTGTGTGTGTGGCTTAATATTTATATGGAACTGTGATACACTACCATTCAAAGGTAGTTCTTTTCAACTGTCTTTTCATCAAAGAATGCTGGAAAAATCCTGTTTTGATAATAAGAACCATTATTAATAATTAAGCAGTATGTTAGAATAATTTTTGAAGGATTGCGTAACACTAAAGACTGCAGTAATGATGCTGAAAATTCAGCTTTGTATCTCAGTAATAAATTACATTTTAAAATATATTAAAATTAAGAATATTTTAAATTGTAATATTATTTTCACAATATTCATGCTTTTTGCTGTATTTTCGTCAAGTATTTTCAGCCTTGCTGAGATCTTAGGAGACTTATCTCAAAAACATAAAAATATACTTTAATTTTATTGTTTATTCTTACAACCTTTCTGGGCCTTGAACATGGTAGTTGTGTTGCTGTCTATCCAGGGTCAGAAAAGCTCTCAGATTTCATCAAAAATATCTTAATTTGTGTTCTGAAGGTTTCCTATTGAACCTAAAGAAGCTGCAAATTAAATTAAGGTTATCCGGTTTAGAAGTTCGGGTTCTCAACATTGAGTGTTGCCTTCTCCAAGATCAGTGACTCTTTGTAGTCTTTTATGATTTTATGCAATGAAGGTGTCCACTGTTCTCAAAAATCCTCCAGGTCCTGTAAATTCTATTGGTTTCTGCGCATCCTCTGCACTTTTGAACTCCTACCTATTTAGAACAATTGAGGGACTCATCCACATCTATCACAAACATCTTCAAGACGTCATTGATGCTCACGGAGGCAACACATGACATTAATGTCATTTTTTGGGGAATGTTTAAACATCTGTTATGTGGTTTCTTCAGGGCAATGCTCAAAAAGATCAGAAAGGTCTGATTTGAAAGATTTTCTCTCTGTTTTTAAATGCTGAGTTGTGTTTTAAAGCTTTGTCTTGATCTGTTTTTTTTCTAATCTGTCTCCATTTCATGAGAATGAAAATTTGAACATTCCCTACATGTTTGAAAATGCTTTTAGGTTGTTTGGTTTGGGTTTAATGACAGTGTTTTGGATGACTTATCTTTTGATGGTGCCAGGTTGGCAGCAGATTGGTACTTCAGACCACCGGGCTTCTTATGATCATCTTGGGACTCTTCGGTAAATTCAGCGCTGTCTTTATAACTATTCCAGACCCGGTCATTGGTGGAATGTTCCTCGTCATGTTCGGGATGGTAGCAGCGGTGGGAATTTCCAATCTTCAGGTACACCTGATAGTCGACATACATTTTATGTCAGGGCGACTTCATCTAAAAAAATACATACTAACGAGTCATCATCTCATATTTCATTTTATGTTTGTGTTTTTCTTGCAGTATGTGGATTTGAACTCTTCCAGGAATCTCTTGATTCTTGGCTTCTCAACCTTCAGTGGTCTTGTGCTCCCAACCTGGTTTCACTCGAACCCAGGCATGATCAACACAGGTGAATATAGCATTAAAACACAAATTTACAGCAGCATTTAACCCATCAGCAGTGGGAATATTAAAAAGCTGTATTAGTCAGTAAAAGCATTAGTTAAAAGAACTCATAAAAACTCAGAACATGAGCATCTGTACTCTTATAGAAAGACCGCTGGTAGTATAATCCGCGAACACATGGGTACCCTGTAGCATGGCCAAAAAGATCAAAAGAAACCAAACCTGGACATGAGACAAGAGTTTGCTTGTGATGTTAACTTGATCTTGTGCAAACACTTCAGGCATTCATAAAAAAATTAGTTTTTTATCAGCTCATTCCTGCTTTGATGTAAGTTTTATATGATATTCAGAATTTTTTTTTTATTTCTCTCACCCTTCTTTGTAACAGGACAGAGACAAGATTGTTATGTAACATATCAAATCCATAAGTTATTAAAATAATAGTGTGTGTACTGTATATACACGGCCATTCAGAAGTTTGGGATCAGCAAGATTTGTAATGTTTTTAATGCTCATCAAGGCTCAATTTATTTGATCAAAAATACAGTATAAACAGCAATATTGTGAAATATTATTACAAAATAACTGTTTTCTCTTTTAATATACTTTCAAATATAATTTATTCCTCCGATGTGAGCTGAATTTTCATTAGCCGTTACTCGAGTCTTCAGTGTCACATGATCCTGCCTGCTTTGTTTTTGTTTGTTTTTTGGAACCTGTGATAGTTTTTTCTGGATTCTTTGTTGAATAAAAAGTTCAAAAGATCAACATTTATTCGAAATAGAAATCTTTTCTAACAATATAAAATTTTATAGTATCACTTTTTATCATTTCAACTCATTCTCACTGAATAAAATATTGAATATTTGAAATTTCTGACATTTTACAAAAAGGTTCATTAGTTAACGTTAGTTAACTACATTAGTTAACATAAACTAAGAATGAACAATACTTCTACAGCATTTATTAATCTTGGTGATGTTAATTTCCACATTTATTAATGCATAATCACAAGTTGTGTTTGTTAACATTTGTTGAGTGACTGTGAACTAACATAAACAAACAATGAACAACTATTTATATTAACTAACATTAACAAAGATTATTAAATAGTGTACTAAATGAATTGTTCATTGTCTGTTCATGTTAGTTAATACATTAACTAATGTTAACAAATGACACCTTATTGTAAAGTGTTACTGATTTTTTTTTTTTTTTTTTTTTGAAAAATGTACTGACCCAAAACTTTTTAACGGTAGTGTACATTGACTTCTATTTTAAATAAATGATATTCTTTTCTTTTTTTTTAACAAAAATATTAAGCATCACAACTTCTTCCAACATTGATAATCAACATATTAGAATGATTTCTGAAGGATCACGTGACACTGAAGACTGGAATAATGATGCTGAAAATTCAGCTTTGCATCTCAGAAATAAATTACATTTTAAAAAATATTAAATTGAAGAATACTTATTTTAAATGGTAATATTATTTTCATAATATTCCTGCTTTTGCTGTATTTTCATCAAGTAATTTCAGCCTTGCTAAGATTCTTAAGAGACTTATTTCAAAAACATGGTAGTGTAGTAGTAATCCATGCTGCATATTAAGTCAGTTTTATTTTATATAGTGCTTTTCCCAATACACATTGTTTGAAAGTAACTATACTTTATATTTTAAAGTATACTAAATTTGAAACCGTTATTTTAAATTGCAATAATATTTCACAATATACCGTTTTTTCTGAATTTTTGATCAAGAAATAAAGCCTTGCTGAGCATGAGAAAAAAAATAAAAAATCTTACTGATCTTACCAAACTTTTGAACAGCAGTGTAGATAGAGAGAGAAAGTTCATTTAAAGTAAATCTCTTTGTCTGTGACCAATATTTACAGCGCTTTGATGACTGATGATCCAAAAAAATGTAAAAATAGGTAAAAGTTAACTATTAAAAAGAATAGCTGAACATAAGTTCACAAATAAAATATATTGTTACTGACTTGATTTTGGTATAAACGTAAAATCCTAAAAAACACTAACTTCATGAGATTCATACTTGGCTTTAATACACAGAATATTAATTACATTGCTAATGAAAAAATATAAAATAGAATTGTTTTTCTCGTTATCTGATTGTGTAAGTAATGCTTTTTTAACCAAGAAAATGTGACTGGGACATGAATTTAAAATTTGATTTAAAAAAAAAACAGGGTTTTGCTTCTCATTTCAGAGCACCACTGCAAACTTACTTTTTATGGAAAGCAATGGATTACAATTACTTTTTACAGCCTGGGTTGGCCTAGCTTTTTTGGCTTATTTGGTTTTTAAAAACCCCAGAACTTACATTTTTGGCAACTGTAAAGGTCCTTTCACAACAGAAGTAAAATAAACAAGTCTCAGGCTGAAAGAAGAGCCTCTGCCCCTCACTCCCAATTCAACTTCCAATCAACATGGTGACAGTAGAGGTGTCAGTGAATAAATGCGAAAACATTTACGTTACTTATCTGATAAAGTATCTCAGATATTTCATTGTAAATTTAATAGTAATGTATTACTAGTTAAAAAAGTAAACTGATATCTAATTACTCATATTACTCATGTTACTTGTAATGCGTTACCCCAACACTGTATATACGTGTTATTTTTATCATGTGTGTATTACACAATATTATATAATATTCTAAAAAAATTTAAAGTAATTATATTATTTTAAAAAGTAACTCTCTCTCTGTCTATATATATATATATATGTGTGTGTGTGTGTGTAAAAAATTCACTTGAGCAGAATCACTCTGAATATATATATATTAGTGCTGTTAAACGATTAATCGTGATTAATCGCATCCAAAATAAAAGTTTTTGTTTGCATATTATATGTGTCTACTGTGTATATTTATTAGGTGTAAAAATACACATACATACAGTTTATATTTTAAAAACATTTTCATGTATTTACGTTTTTACATATTTATATTCATATAATTTATATTATGTTTAAATATACTTAATATATATATATACATAACATTTTTCTTAAATATATACATGCATGTGTGTGTATTTATATATACATAATAAATATGGAGAGTACACACACATATATTATGTAAACAAAAACCTTTATTTTGGAAGCGATTAATCGCAATTAATCGTTTGACAGCACTAATATATATATATATATATATATATATGTTTATATATGTATGTATGTATGTATTTACTGCTTTATATTTATATTTAAATTTATATTTATATAAATATATATATAAAGCAGTAAATACATACTATATATATATATACATAATAAATATGGAGAGTACACACACATATATTATGTAAACAAAAACCTTTATTTTGGAAGCGATTAATCGCAATTAATCGTTTGACAGCACTAATATATATATATATATATATATATATATATGTTTATATATGTATGTATGTATTTACTGCTTTATATTTATATTTAAATTTATATATATATATATATATATATATATAATATATATAAATATAAATTTAAATATAAATATAAAGCAGTAAATACATACTATATATATATATATATATATATATATATATATATACATAATAAATATGGAGAGTACACACACATATATTATGTAAACAAAAACCTTTATTTTGGAAGCGATTAATCGCAATTAATCGTTTGACAGCACTAATATATATATATATATATATATATGTTTATATATGTATGTATGTATGTATGTATTTACTGCTTTATATTTATATTTAAATTTATATTTATATATATATATATATATATATATATATATATATATATAAATATAAATTTAAATATATATATAAAGCAGTAAATACATACTATATATATATATATATATATATATATATATACATAATAAATATGGAGAGTACACACACATATATTATGTAAACAAAAACCTTTATTTTGGAAGCGATTAATCGCAATTAATCGTTTGACAGCACTAATATATATATATATATATATATATATATATGTTTATATATGTATGTATGTATGTATGTATGTATTTACTGCTTTATATTTATATTTAAATTTATATTTATATATATATATATATATATATATATATATATATATATATATATATATATATAAATATAAATTTAAATATAAATATAAAGCAGTAAATACATACTACATATATATATATATATATATATATATATATATATATATACTGCTTTGCATTACATGCAAATGTTGCTTCAGCAACTGAACAGGATAAGTAGCAGTAGTTGTTTAAGATATGCTATGTGAAAGGTCACTTGGTGCAAGTGGCACATCCCAAGCTTAACTACATCGGTAAAAAGCATTGTCTGGACTCCTGAGGTTAGGGCGACTTATCTGCCAATCCTCTTTACAAGTCTCCGTTTGACTCTGCTGTAATCTCCCCTCTTCGCTTCAGTGCGAACCTTTCGCGTAAAAATCAACGGCCCTCCTTCGACATCCGGGCCAGTGCACCCTTCAGATGAACTTTGTCCTAATCTTCGTCCCGAGTTTTCTGTTAACACTGCTTAAAACAAGGGGGCTTTTCCACCAACAAAAGTCCAGTAGTGCTTTATCAGGGGCTCTTTTAAGCAGTTTATTGACAGGCTTTCAGGAATTAGTGCTTTAAGCTGACACATTGAACTCCTGACCAACGCTTGCTGCATGGGTCTCGTCAGATGGATGGTAATTGGCCCTGGAACATCCACCCTATTAAAACATAATAATAAGATATCTTATACCAAGAGTTTTTACACCCACACATTGCCTTACATTTATATACATGCATTAGACATCTGTCGATGTCCATCCGTTTTTTTGTGATCTGAATGTTTTAAATCTGTCAACAGGCATAAAAGAGCTGGATCAGCTCATAATGATTCTCTTCACTACACACATGTTCATCGGTGGATTCTTTGGGTTTGTTTTGGACAACACAATACCAGGTACATTGTAAAAATGCATGACTGTTGGGCATGTTAATCTGCATGGTCGAAAGGTCTTTGTTTAATTCATATGGCATACGAACGTTATTATTCAATAAAAATACACATCAACAGGAAATGCTAATGAATGCACACTCTTGAACATCCAGAATGGCAGAAATGGGTACTGCAGTCCAAATTCAAAATCTTGGAGAGCGTTGTGATCTCTGTGTAATCTGGTTCAAGACAGTTCGATATCATCCTACATCGCTGCAGAAGTACTGACCCAGTGTTTACAAAGTGAACGTGCAAAGAAGATCAGATGCCCTTTACGAAAAACGGTAAAACAGCGATGTAGGACAATTTTGAAGTTGGAGGAGCAAATGAGATGGGAGTTTTTTGACATACCCTAACTATCTTAAATCGGAATACAACGAGTACACGCAGAGCTAGACAAGACAAACATTTGAGGTTAAAAAGCATATAAACTCTCAGTTTTCTTAGAAAATAACTGATCGTTTCACTAGATAAGACCCTTCTTCTTCGGCTGGGATCGTTTAGAGCCCTTTGATGCTGCATTTAGGAAGTTTAAACTCGCAGGCACCATAGAAGTCCACTATATGGGGAACATTCCTGAAACGTTTTCACCAAAAAACATACTTTCTTTACGACTGAAGAAAGAAAGACATGAACAATTTGGGGGGGTGAGTAAATTATCTGTAAATTTTTGTTCTGGAAGTGAACTTTTTAGGTCAGGTAGAACCTGCAATCTCTAACCCTGGCTTCCATGACTGCAATACGCTGTTTTCCGTAATCTGGCAAACCGGGGTGTCGATATACTGTTGGGTAAATTTGCAATGGCCGGAATCACACAGACCAAAATGAAAACAGACATTCTGACACGGAATGCACATTTCAAAAGTAGAATAACTCTCTGTAGCATTTTGGAGAACTTTAGCATTTTGTAAACTTTAGGGTGCTTTCACACCTGACACTTGTTTCGGAACCTGGCGCGTTTCCTCCCTTAGCTCGGTTCGTTTGGGCATATGTGGACATGGCAATCGCGCTTGGATCTGCGGCAAAACAATCAGTCCAAGATCGCCTGAATGCAGAGGTCTCGGCTTAATTGAAAACAAACTCTGGAGTGGTTCGGTTGTAGTGAGAAAGCAATCCAATCCAACGGACCAACGAAACAGGCTATAAAACATGGTATAATGGGTAATTACAGTTCTGTGAACAGGAGTACCTTTGTTGTTTTGCTAATACCACTTAAATTCAACCTGTGAATGTCTGCGTGTGGGCACATCTTTGCCATTCAAAATCATTTTAGAATGACGTTTAATTGCTGTCTTTGTAGTAGGTTTATTTTAAAAATGTTTTCCAGACGAATCCAGGACTCCCGCTTAAAATTATAAATTAGTATAATGACAGCTACAAAAAAATGCAAGAATAAGCCCGCAAGGCTGTTGCCGTTCCATCATGACGGATGACAACTGAGTGGAATCCCGGAAAATAAACCATGTAATTTTGACCAATGAGAGGACAGTTTACTCACACGGGACTTGTATTAACACATTTGGTCCGTATAGAAACTTTGCTGTGTGAAAGCGCACCACACCAAGAATAAAAAGCAACATTGTAATAATTTTAATCCCTGTTTCAGAACAAAAGGATGTGAAAGCACCCTTACGTAATCCCTAAATATCTATAAAATCTATGCATTTTCTGGTTGCAAGATTTAAAGGGATAGTTCACCCAAAAATGAAAATTCTCTTATTAATTACTCACCCTCATGCCGTTCCAAACCTGTAAGACCTTTGTTCATCTTCGGAACACAAAAAAGGGTATTTTTGATGAAATCTGAGAGCTTTCTGACCCTGCATTGACAGCAATGCAACTGACACGTTTAAGGCCCAAAAAGGTAGTAAGAACATCATTAAAATAGTCCATGTGACATCAGTGGTTCAAGCTTAATTTTATGAAGCTATGAGAATACTTTTTGTGCGCAAAGAAAAAAAATGACTTTATTTAACAATTTCTTGTCTTCCGTGTCAGTCTTTGTCTAGTCACATGGACTGTTTTAACAATGTTGTTAATAAGTTTCCAGGCCTTGAACGTGGTAGTTCCATTTCTGTCTGTGCAGGTTCAGAAAGTTGTCGGATTTCATTTAAAATATCTTAACTTGTGTTTTGAAAATAAACAAAGGTTTACAGGTTTGGAACAATATGAGATGATAAGCGATTAATGACAAAATTTTCATTTTTGGATGAACTATCCCTTTAAATATCTGATTTGTCTTCTAGTTGTGTTAATGTAGTATTGGTATCATTAATAAAAAATATGTTGTTGTTTTTTTTTCTTAGGAACAGAAAGAGAGAGAGGAATAAAGAGCTGGAGGAAAGCAGTTCACGAAGGCTCTCAAATACACGTCAGCGATCACTCTTGTTACAATCTGCCTTTCTGCACAAACTTTATTCAGAGGTTTAAAGTGCTCCACTATCTCCCGTTTCTCCCGTCAGTTAAGTCACAGGAATTGGGAACACATCTGTAGTGCCGGAGCTTCCTGTGGTGAGGCTTGATTTTTGAATGGCACATTCCAGGCAAGAGGTGAGCAACGTTCAGGCCCGGCTCCAGAGTTAAACCGATCAGAATAACCACAGAACTGCCCTGGGTTTCCATTCGAAATCAACAACTGTGAACATTTTCAGCTGTTTTGGGATTATTAGAGTACATGAGGATTCCTCAAAAACTCCAGCTAAACTTCACTGTGAACATGGTGAATTTTAACCGTAAAATTGAAGTTAGATTTTTCAAATGACTACTTAAACAAACAACAATTGAAAATCTTGTTTAATTTGTGCGAGTTCTTACCTGATCAGTGAGTGCAGAGAGTGACGAAGTCCCACACTAAGAGTTAGATTTTCAAAAGTTCATAATACTGATAATAAATCAAAATGAACCCTTTTGCGTCAATGAAATCCAGTTGTGCTTGCAGGTAAAATAACATGTCACCTCAGGACTGCTGCGTATTTGCTCTAATCTAGAGTTCACAGGTACCGCTGGCATAAACGTAGCCGTTGTCATGACAATCATTGCGCACATTTTGTGAAACAACCTGTTTGTCTTTTCATGTCAGCTTTGCTGGCACACTTATATAACAGAATTCTTTTTTTCCGTTTTACTTGCTGTTGTTGATATATGAAATATCAAAGCATTAATATCATTCATACTGTCTAACAATTTGATATTTGAGCTGGGCCTGGTGCCATGTCAGTTTTTCTTTGTGCCATTAATTAAATTTAGTAAATTGAATACAGAAATGCAGTACTACACAAGAAATGTCATGTCAGTTCTGTGAGAACTGCACACAAGGCGTCTGAAATCCATGTTCTTTGAACACATTCCAATTTTGATTAATTCTTAAGTAATTATAGCAATGTGAATCAATTTTTAGATGTATTTTATATTAGTCTTGTGATTTTGTGCACGATATTTATTAAACATAAATCATTAAATACATGCGTGCGTAAAAACAGACCTATCACATTTCGGCAAGATTTCTTTAATGCTACCTCTACAAAAACCCAAAAATATTTGATTTAAAAAAATCCTTGCCAAAGAGAGGACGCTCTGAGATGATGCTGTCCTCAAATGCAAATTTAACTATTATTTTGCACACTTGTCCATTTAAATGACTGTATCCCGAAAATAGACAAAAGCAACAATTCCTTTCAAGCTGAATTTTTAGATCAAAGACAAAAAGGCCTGTGAATAAATAAATCAAATTGTGTTCATCTTCCTTGAAATGCAGGATGCGGTTCATGTTTACATTTGTACCCAAATAAATATGTTAATGACTTGCTCCATTTTGTTTTATATTTATTTATTTATATTTATTTTATATAGTTATCATGACCCAGCTGGGTTAAATCTTTTTACCAAACATCCTGGGTTATTTTATTTGAGTCAATTATTGTTTAAAAATATTATTGCTGGCTTAAAATGAACTGGAACTTATAAAAAACACATACAGAATTACTAGAGGCAACAGCAATAATATATATATATATATATATATATAACATTTAAAAGTATTTTATTTTAATGTATCCAACCGTTCTGCGTAATCGCTTTTTACCAAAATAGCGGTAATTCTCGGGCCGGTGTGTCGCCGAAATCTGAGCCGGTGAAGGGCTGCTGTTCGCCAGGGTGACCGCGAACTTCAGACCGTGGCCTCGCATTTCACTCGTGAAGATGCCGTGACTGACACCAAAATCTACCCGTAAACAAACAGTACTGACATATAGAGAACACATTTTAACGTCAAATTAAATTAAACTCAGTACTATAATGAATAAAATCGCTTTATTTTATGCAAGGCAAGGCGTTTCTGCCGTGCGAAGTGACGCAGCTGACTGACATCTCGTCCTTGTAAATTAATAAGGGCTGGCAAACGATTAATCGCATACAAGATAAAGTTTGAGTTTGCCTAATATTTGGCGTGTACTGTGTGTAATTATTATGTATATATAAATACAAGCACATTCATGTACATATTTAAGAAATATTTACAAGTATATGTATTTATTATCATTTTTTAGAAGTTATATATAAATAAAAATATTTTGTACGTAAACAACATATTTCTCTTTAATATATACCAGGGCTGGCGAATGATTAATCGTGATTAATTGCATACAAAATAAAAGTTTGAGTTTGCCTAATATATATGTGTGTAATGTGTGTAATTATTATGCGTATATAAATACAAGCACATTCATGTATATATTTAAGAAATATTAACAAGTATATGTATTTATTATGATTTTTATAGAATTTATATTATATATAAATAAAAATATTTTGTACGTAAATAACACATTTCTCTTAAATATATACATTAATTTGTGTGTATTTATATATACATAATTACACACAGAACACACACATATAATCGTTTGCCAGCCCTAAAAATAATATAATTTACAGCACAGTAAAAACGTAATAAATGAAATAAAATGTATACAAACCTTTATTTCGCTGAAGAAGTGCAATAACTCAGCAGCTGAGTTGTTTCATCAGAGACAGGCTTAACCCAGCGACTGGGTAGAAAAAAATAACCCATCAACTTAGTTACGGAAAAACTACCCAGCACCTGGGTAAAAAATATCAAAAATAACCCAATAAAATGACCCAAAAAGTTGAACCCAGCATTTGGGTTTAAAAAATCCCCAGCACCTGGGTAAAAATATTAAAAACAGCCTAATAAAATGCCCCAACAGACTGAACTCAGCATTTGGGTTAAAAAAATAACCCAGCATTTTTAGAGTGTAATATTATCATTATTTGTGTTCTGCAGAAGAGTTCAGAACGACATGAGTGTGAGTAAATAGTGACAGAATTTGTTTTTGGGTGAACTGTCACCTCTAGTGGGGAATAAACTGACTTTAAAGCGTTTTAGATAACTGCACAAGTTCAGACACTGGTCACTAGTGCATCCGGACTCCCCGGCACCACAACATTTAGCTCACTTACCTAAGAGCCGCCTGTTTTCTTTGACGTAGGACAGTTGCGTCAAAGTATCAGTAAACAGAAAGACAGATTTTGCCATGACATTTCAGTCGTGCCAAATGAAATTACGGCACTGCCAGTTCTCATTCCCTTTCAGAGGAATTCATGCAACAACATTTGTTTTAAATGCCTATGGGAATCCCCCCGGTGCCGTCTTAGGCCACGCTTGACTAAACAACTAAAACACAAGCAACCAATTTTCAAAGTCACCCTCAATTAATCACAAATATCTCATTTTCCATCTATAAAATTCCATGCAATGGGATTAGTTTGTATGTACTTTTGAGCGTTTTTATAAGGCAGTTTTCAACTTTTAATTTAATGGTATTATTAGGCAAAAACAACTTTCAGAAAAAGAAATTATCAAGAAACATATGCCAACCATAGCCAATGTCGAATCAACACGTGTGTGTATGAAAACAAATTTGACAGTCAAATATTGAAGTATAGCGTGCCATTCGGCCTTTTCACGCACGTAAACACATATCCCGCTGAAATACATATGAATAGCCTCCAGGCAAAAAAAAGCATACATAAACCTATAAAAACGGATAATATGGAACCTGACTAAATGCTGGTTTCTGCTCACTCATTCACTGGCCTCTCAGCTGATATCAGTCAGTCCGACTGTGGACGTCATCGGCATTACTGATATGGGCCTTCTTGGAATAGATATATGCTTAAATAAGAAATGGACCCATGAAATGCTTTCCATTAATGAATCCTGCCCCAGTTTGTAAAGAATAGTAGAACAGCAGCCACTGTAGCACGAAAGAAGATTACAACTAAACTTTTGAAGGGTTACAACTGTACAAAATTAGGAAGTGTGGAGACTCTTGCTTTTAATGTCTTCAGCACATCTGTGGCTTCAGCACATCCTTGGCTTCAGGACGTCAATTGTTTCTCAGACTGTGCTGGTGGGATTTTGGTCCACTCTTCTTCCACAGTTTGGTAACTCTAGTGGGTTTCTTAGCCATAACTTTGTCGCTGAGGGTTTTCTGGGCCCGCCATTTCATTATTTCAGTGGTCTTAGCTTCAAGGAAATGCTTTACTTGTTTTGCAGTGTGATGGGGCGTTGTTTTGCACGAAAATTGCAGGCTGATTAGGAGATGTTTACAAAGAAAGAATTGCAAGTTGCTGACAGAGGTTCTGATAAATATTTACACTGACCCTGCCACGTAGCTGCATAATAGGCCCAACTCCCGTTGCAGAAAATCCCCAAAACCATGACACCTTCTCCTCCACCTTTCACTGACTTCTTTACACACGTCAGTCTTTCCTCAGTTTGACGCCGAACAAAATGTTTCTCATCAGACCCAATTAAATTAAACTTGCTCTCATTACTTAAGTGAACTGTGGACCAGTTCTCCTCTCTCCATACAACATGCTCCTCAGCAAAGGTGAGTGTAGCCTTTGAATTCTTTCTGAGAAGTTTGGTCACGGCAGAGTGCGCTTTCAGTCCGACTTCTCTTAGGCTGTGTTCACCCTTGTAGTTCAGTTTGTTTGGTTCATTTGGTCTGGACCAAAAAGGAAAATTATACATTTGGTCCTAGTCCACTTAAGAGTTCACACTGGCATTTTTGACAGCGAACCTAAATATACCGAACCTAAAGGCATAGTAATACGTTCACAACCTAATTGGTCGGGTTGAATGACGTATATTTCGTGACGGAACTCACCGAATACTCCAAACAAAAGGAAAATGTGCGTTGACTTAAAGCAGCGCTGTAGGTCTATTACATCAAAGTACTCATTCACTGATCGGTCTGCTGAGAGCCACTTTAAGCCGCTTATTGTTGCATGCATATGATTTTATTTTCACCATCTGCGAACTCACAAAGAGCTCATAAAAGGCACTTTACCTTCTCATTTCTCCACGTTTGCCCTCTACTCATTTTGTATTGGATACACCGCTTGTTTCCTGTGTGAAATCATGTCGCATTGGTTCGTTTAGAAGTATTTGGTCAGTGTTTCGTTCATATTTCATTCGAACCGCACCAGAGTTCGTTTGGAAGCGGACCGAGACCCATCTTTTTAGCGGTCTCAGTCGGCTTGTTTGGTGTGCACCAGGGTTCGGATGGCAGCGTTCACACTTACTCAAATGAACCGCACTAACAGAGCAATCGCACCAGAGTTTGTTTTAATCAAAGCAAACATGGCAAGCAATTCCAGCTGCAGTGCTGAACCGATTTCTCCATTGAAATTTCCTGCTTTATGCTGTCTTCTTGTGTATTTGTCTTACATGGATGACTAGCCTTTTTGTGGGACTTTAGGGGGACTTGAATGAATTCAGTGGTATTTTTTGTGAATGCATGACACGGAGGAAAAGAAATTGTTGAATAAAGTTTTTTTCTTTGCGCGTAAAAATTATTCTCATAGCCTCATAAAATAAAGGTTGAACCACTGATGTCACATGGACTATTTTAACAATGTCCTTACTACCTTTCTAGACCTTGAACGTGTTAGTTGTGTTGCTGTCTATGCAAAGTCAGAAAGTCTCGGATTTCATCAAAAATGTCTTAATTTGTGTTCTGAAGATGAACAAAGGTCTTCCAGGTTTGGAACAACATGAGGGTGTGTAATTAATAACAGAATTTTCATTTTTGGGTGAACTATCCTTTTAAGTGTGGAAAGCAGACTAACTAGGTTACAACTGTTGTGTTCACTCTTACAGGCAAGCCAGTGTGGTAATTTGAAGTACTTTCTAATCTGAGTTGGATTTCTAGGATTGGATTACATTAACAGATGTATAGGCTGACTAAGCAACAAATCACCTGCGAAGCCTCGAACATTGTGTATTAGTGAAAGTCTCTCCCCACCTGCCAAGAGGTTTACAGGTCCAGTAGATGGTTAGCACCCTTTCTTCGAATGTTTCACTTTTATAAGTTAATCAGGGATAGTTTGGCCAAAAATGAAAATTGTTATTCATTACTCACTTTCATATTATTCCAAACCCTGTATGACTTTTTGATTTTCCTCATAAAACGTGAAAAAGAAATTGTCCCAGAGTAACAACCAGCTACACTGTCGCAACTCTTGCCTTGTACCTGTTCCAATAAGTCCCTTGATCCAGCTTTAGCCAAAGGTACATCATATTGAATTATCACCATAGGACCAAACGGCCACCAGCTGGTACTTGTGACCTGAATTGGGCGGTGCGTTTGGCAGTCATTCAGTCAGTCAAGTGATCCAGTTAGGATCGAACGCCACAGCTGCCCCATTCCAGTAGCTTTACAAGATGTAGACAGCTAGTGCAGTGATCTCCAACCTAGGCTATGTAAGCAGGTTCCAGGGGCTACATTTAAAGATTTCCATTTAATAAAGAAGATATTACAACTTATGTAAGTAGTTGATTTCCAGGATAAAAATTTGCTGATAATTTACTCACCCCCATGTCTTCTAAGATGTTTGTGTCTTTCTTTCTTCAGTCAAAAAGAAATTAAGGTTTTTGAGGAAAACGTTCCAGGATTTTTCTCCATATAGTGGACTTCAATGGGAGCCAATGGGTTGAAGGTCCAAATTGTAGTTTTAATGCAGCTTCAAAGGCCGCTACATGATTCCGGCCGAGGAATTATTGTCTTGTCAGCAAAACGGTTGGTCATTTTTGTAGTCACGTAGTCACATTGGAAAAGGTCACGCATGACATAGGCGGAGGTACTGACAGTGTTTACACAGCGAACATGCAAAGTCAAATGCCCTTCACAAAAAAAGGTAAAACAACGATGTTGGAGGAGAAAATGAGATTTTTACCCTACCCTACCTTTTTAAACTGAAGTACACAAGCATGACCTTTCCAATGTAATTACATAATGCGTACAGTCATCAACGCACATCGCAGAGCTAGTGCAAGATGAGCATTTGTGGTTAAAAATTATATAAATTTGTAATTTTTTTTTTAGAAAATGACCAATCGTTTTGCTAGACAAGACCCTTTTTCCTCGGCTGGGATCAGGTAGAGCTCTTTGAAGCTGGACTGAAACTGCAATTTGGACCTTCAACCCACTGATCCCCATTACAGTCCATTGTATGGAGAAATATCCTGGAATGTTTTCCCCAAAAACCTTAATTTCTTTTCGACCGAAGAAAGACAGACATGAACATCCTTGATGACAGGGGTGAGTAAATGATCAGGAAATTTTATTTTTATTTTTTATTTTATTTTATTCTGGAAGTGAACTTGTTCTTTAAATCTTTTGACAGGCCTATTTTTAATTATTTTTTACTACTGGGCTGTTGAATGTTTGAATCTGATTGGCTGAGGAATGTTCTAGTGATGGGTAGTTCGGATCATTTTACCGACTTTTGAGTCTCGTTCAGCAAAATGAACGAATCTTTTTTCGTTCATTTTAGCAAAATATAATTAAAATGCTTACATCTACTGCTTACACAAACGTTGATCACACTACAAACAAAACAAAACTGTAATGCTATAAGAAACAGAAAAGATTAATTCATTGTTTACCTGGGTCTTTAGTCTATGATTAGCTCACCTCACCTCTTATCTGACAAGTTTTCGGGTTTGAGTCCTTTGTTCATCACGTGACAACCCAATAAGCTTAACCAATCCAGTCTGAGCCGGAAAGAGAATTGATTAGTTCATCTCTAGAGTCTTCGGGTTTGAGTCGTTCGTTCATCACGTGACAGCCCCAAAAGGTGAACAAACGACTCCAAAAACCCGAGGACTCGAAACAGGTGAACTAATTTGAGTACAGAACCTAATAGGATGTTGCACATGCGCGACTGAACGAATCACTCCCCGAGACGACTTGTTCGTCCCGAGTCAAATTAAAGATTTGAATCATTCAAGAACGACCCATCACTAGTTCTAAGTTGTCATAGTTGGATCAAATCCAAGAGCAGTGAATGGGAGAGTACCACAAATATATATTTTTTGCATTCCCATTTGCTCAAATAGCAAAAGAAAAACTCCACAATAGTGTCCCTCCCAAAAACACCCTCTCATTAGCGTTAACTAGGTTTTTTTTTTGTAACTAGAAGAAAAGGTGATATAATACAAAGTACATAATAAATAAATGTACTTTTTTATCAAAAAATGAAAAACTTTAAAGGGTTTATTATGATGATGACCGTTGAAACGCGTCATCACAGTCTTGTGATAAGGGTCCATTATTTTCAGCGAAACGCACGGCGAACGTAGTTCCAGGCAGGTCTTGACCGCATTACATGTCTATATCACTTCTTCATACGATTTCAGTTATTTCAAAGGTCCTTACAGCCTAAAACAGCAAAATAACCAAACCCCACAACGACACTGGCCAAACAAATGCAGTAAACAATAGGATAAAAACGACAGATTGTTTCAATAGTTTTGCCACAAAATTACATTTTATGATGTACGGAAGCACTTCCTCAATCTCTCTCGCTAACTCTCCCTTTCAGATGCACACACAAACAGTTTGACACCTTAACATAGGTGCTAATGTTGTTATCGCTGCTGTGACGATTAACAACTTAAAATGTACATGACATTTCTCACAAGCCAGGTTGCCTGCTCCTGAAGAAAATGAACTTAAAGTTTAACTATTAGTAGAGACCCTGCTGCTGAACGCTTTTGAGAGACACACAGACAGACTCGCAGAGATAATTCACATAGTTAAGCTCTCTCTCTCTCTCTCTCTCTAATAACTAAATTATTAACTGCAGTCTGCTATCAACAGCTCAAGCCTCCGTTACACATGTCATTTATCCGTTAATAGGTCTAAAATGACGTTGTGGAATTATCAACGGAGGCACTGGATAAGCTACGTAAGAAATGAGTCCTACTCACAATAGCATTTAATGACAAAACCGGATGAATGCCTTGAAATATATCATCTGATCGATGTCTTGAAGTGTGGTAACCGTAAGCGGAATAATTGATGACGGGCCGTTGAGTTCTCAGAAAATAATGCACACCGAGGTTATTTTACACATTTTTTTTTTTTCCGCTCCACGTCTTGGCCGCATCACCACCTCGGGTGTGCATTATTTTCTAAGAATTCAACAGCCCGTCATCAATTATTCCTTACTTATTTCATAAAATGTTAATATAGTAATATAATGATTTTATGGATGATCCTTGTAGCAGAAAATATAAAAAGGCCCCCAAAGGTATTAATACTCTGAATAACCTTCACCTTTCTTTATCTTGTTAATTTTATTGTTATTGTATTTTTTTATTTGCCTTATCGGGCAGTTAATAGCTCACACGCTGTCTGAGTCAAAGTCTTCTTATCCGTAGTGCCCACCTGTTGAACTGTATCTGTTTCACCATGTCCTACTGGCTCTACTGAAGCAACAGCTTTGTTTGGTGAGGGAAGAGCGTGTGTGTTCTGAATCTCTCAATTCAATGTCATTTTGATTAGTTAATCCTTCACTTTGTGGTTTTGGGTTTTGGCAGAGTAGTCTAATATAATTAAATCTAAAGAAAGAAATCCATCACTTTTTATGAGATGTAATGTTTATACACGACTGTAACTCTAGCGTTGCATGATTTGAATTAAAACTACATTTTTTTTCATTTTCTGAAGAAACAAGAGCAGTGCCTGACGTGCAAACTGGGTGATCTGGGTTGTTGCTAGGGCATGGCTATAGGGTTACTAAGGTCTTCAGAGTGATTTGTAGTGTGAAGCTAAATGCCATATATATAAATGTGTGTGTGTGTGTGTGTGTGTTTCTGTGTGTGCTGTCAAATTATTAAAAAAGTAAACTAATCCCACATTTTTCTGTAATTCTGTAATTAACCATAATTAATGGTGATTAATTGCAAGTTTATCATAATTTCACACTGAATCTCCTTATTAATGTAGAAACAATAAATATGGTATATTTTAAATATGTTTTAATGGTGTGTGTGTGTGTGTGTGTGTGTATATAAATGTGTTTATTTAATTATTAGTTTGTTTAAACTATTAGTTGATAATTAAAACTAAAACTGAAATAAAATTAATACAACTATAGACATTTAGACATACTAATAAAAAACATTAATAAAAATGGCAAACAATATCAAATTGCAGTTTATATATATATATATATATATATATATATATATATTAATATAATATTAATTTAATATTAAATATTATATAATAAATATTAACTTAATATATTGAATATTAATTAAAATATTTATATTTGTATTAATTATATAAATAAAAAGTACTATTGTATGTGTGTGTGTTTATATATAAGTACTGTCAATGCATTAAAACATTTATTTTGTAATTATTCACATAATAATAACATAATTTAGTTTACCTTAGTGCTACCATTTGATTAAAAAGTAACTAATTAATCACACATTTTTCTGTAATTAATTGTGATAAATTGCATATTAATATATTTAAATGGTCATAATTTCACACTGAATCACCATATTAATGTAGAAACAACATACAAATATATGAACATAAAGAAATGTTATGTGTGTATGTGTGTTATGTGTGTTAAATGATATAATTTACTTAAACAAAAAATAATAAAAATGAAGAACAAACAAAAATACTAAAACTAACTAAAATGTAAATACAATGGAAAATGTAAAAAAAATAAAAAAACAATAATAGTACTATAATAGTATCTAACTAATTTACACTGATGGCTAAATTAATATATATATATACATATATATATATATATATATATATATATATACTTACATACGCTTTTGTTTTTGCCCCCATTTTTCATGAGCTGAGCTGAAGATCAAAGACTTTTTCTATGTACACAAAAGGCCCATTTCTCTCAAATATTGTTCAGAAATCTGTCTAAATCTGTGTTAGTGAGCACTTCTCCTTTGCCGAGATAATCCATCCACCTCACAGGTGTGGCATATTAAGATGCTGATTAGACAGCATGATTATTGCACAGGTGTGCTTTAGGCTGGCCACAATAAAAGGCCACTCTAAAATGTGCAGTTTTATCACACAGCACAATGCCACAGATGTCGCAAGTTTTGAGGGAGCATGCAGTTGGCATGCTGACTGCAAGAATGTCCACCAGAGCTGTTGCCCGTGAATTGAATGTTCATTTCTCTACCATAAGCTGTCCCCAAAGGTGTTTCAGAGAATTTGGCAGTGCATCCAACCGGCCTCACAACCACAGACCACGTTTAAGCACACCAGCCCAGGACCTCCACATCCAGCATCTTCACCTCCAAGATCGTCTGAGACCAGCCACCCGGACAGCTGCTGCAACAATCGGTTTGCATAACCAAAGAATTTCTGCACAAACTGTCAGAAACCGTCTCAGGGAAGCTCATCCGCATTCTCGTCATCCTCATCGGGGTCTTGACCTGACTGTTCGTCGTCATAACCGACTTGAGTGGGCAAATGCTCACATTTTGTGACATCTGGCACTTTGGAGAGGTGTTCTCTTCAAGGATGAATCCCGGGTTTCATTGTACAGGGCAGATGGCAGACAGCATGTATGGCGTCATGTGGGTGAGCGGTTTGCTGTCAACATTGTGAATCGAGTGGCCCATGGTGGCGGTGGGGTTATGGTATGGGCAGGCGTATGTTATGGACAACAAACACAGGCGCATTCTATTGATGGAATTTTGAATGCACAGTGACGAGATCCTGAGGCCCATTAATGTGCCATTCATCCACGACCATCACCTCATGTTGCAGCATGATAGTGCACAGCCCCATGTTGCAAGGATCTGTACACAATTCCTGGAAGCTGAAAACATCCCAGTGGTCACACAAGATACTGACTGGTTTTCAGACCCCCCAAATACAGTAAAACCTTTTATTGTGGCCACCCTAAGGCACACCTGTGCAATAATCAGCTCATGAAATATGGGGGCAAAAACAAAAGTGTTGTGTTTATAATTTTGATCAGTGTATATATATATATATTGGTTTTAGCATTTTTAGTTCTTATATTTTTTACTTAAATTTCTAAATCAAATGTGTAAATGTATAAATTAATAAAAAACACATACAAAATACTACACAATTTTAATATTGGCAATTTATCATCTAGCAACATGAAAATAATTACAGTATTAATGCATACATTCCTAGTTTTATCATAAACCAAACAAAAAAAAGTCATATTGATTAATAGTCAATTTTTAGTTTGAGCTTTCATTACTGATGTTGTTAATCACTAATAATGATTTTATTTAACAGCACCACCTTTCTTACAGTAAGGGCACATAATTAGTTTTATATGGCACCCACTACAAAAAGCCTGTAGGTAAATTCTGATGCTCGCTTATCTAAACAATGTTTCTAAGCTTGTAACAATACGCCGTGTAATATCTGTACTAGCGTGTTTCATGTATTGCCAGCAACCGTTTCTGGTACTTGTGACTACACCACCCCAAATGTACTATCTGCCAGCTATAAGCCTATTCCTCAAGAGACAGAGTCATTAAAAGTAGTTTATGATCAGCGGTTTAAGCTGGTGCCATGCATTATCTGGATGGGGAGGTTTTCACACAAATCAATTTCAGCACTTGTGATCACTTTTTTGGATCATGTGAACCAAATGATATCAGCCGCAAAATGCTCCAATGTGTTTGGAAACGTAAACAATGAAATAAACAGTTTGACAAATTGACAAGGTAAGAAAATAAGCAGGCACGTACCAAGAAAAACTCTTGTCGTTTGGATTTGGATATTCTGTTTTTTATTGCTCAGAGATGTAACAAAGTGGCAATTTTCTGACTCTGTGTGACCTCTTTTTCGAGGAAAGATGAGGGGAATTATTCTAGGAGGTGACAATGTTGCTGTTGTCGGTCGTTTCTCTTATATTTCTTGTCATGAATGAGGAGTTTTGTTCGTTTTTTTATGCCTCTTATGTGAGAATTTCAGTTCTTGACCTAGTATTTGAAGCTGAACAGTGCACCGATTGACACGGCGAAGGCTCTGGGAGCAGACGGTTGGATATGGATTTTGATTTGGGTGGGTTCCAGCGATGAACTTCTCATGCAATGTCTCACAAACTGACAGGGAGTAGATTAGACCTTCTTCAGATTACACTTGTGTTGTCAGGTTTGGTTGTTCTGCTCGCAGTGTTGTGCATACCAGCTCTTGTCTTTCAGCGCTCTCCTCCTCTTAGGAAACACCCTGCTCCAGCCCTCCCAACATGTGGTATTGCTTAAAGCAGTAAATTCTGATGTATTACTGGGAACATGCAGTAGCTTAAGAGCGGCTTTGGTCTCATAAAATAGTGGCAGCATCTATCACCAAAAATACTTGCTTAAATATTTGGGCTACATATCCATTTATCTAATTTACAAATAGAAAAGGTTGTAGATAAAACAGTATGTTTCAGTAGAAAATATTGTTTCAGTTTCATTTATTTCCAATCTTTTACTTATAGTTTCTTTCTAATTACTTGTGAAGATTACTAGCCGTTTTTTTTTTTTAGAATATAGAGACTTTTATTTTAAAAAAAAAGTAATAATGATATATAAAACAGATCATTTTAGTATTCTTCACAAGCAAATATTGTTTCAGTTTTTCTATTTTGAAAATTTTTAAGTTTAATAATTCAGTCTGTTATTTGCTATTTCTTTCAATTTTTGAGTGAATTTGTACACTTTTTATAGAATATATAGAGGATTTTATTTTAAAATTAATAAAAATTAATAATTCTATATAAAACAGATCATTTGAGAATGTTTTACAAGAACATATTGTTTCATTTTAAGTTAATTCCAGTCTGTTACTTATAGTTTCTTTGTAATTATTTGTGAAATATCAATTTTAAGTGAAAATTTCTACAGAAAAGTTAAGTTCTACAGTTAAGTTTAATTTAAAATTTAAATTTACTAGCAATGTTTGAGTGAAAAATTCTACACATTTTTTTATAGAATATATATATAGAGAGAGAGAGAGACTTAAAAAATTAATAATTATATATGAAACAGATTATTTCAGTATGTTTCACAAGAAAATATTGTTTCTGTAATTATTCGTGAAATTTACTAGCAATTCTTGAGTGGAAATTTCTACACAATTTTCTAGAATATAAAGAGAGGGACTTTTGTTTAAATACAAATTAATTATATATAAATCAGATAATTCGAGTGCTAAACAAGAAAATATTGTTTATATTTTAAAATATTTCTTTGTAATTGTAAAATTTACTAGCAATTTTAAGTGAAAATTTCTACAGAATTTCTATGTAATATATAGAGAGAGACTTTTAAAATGTTAAAAAATTGATAATTGTACATAAAACATTTCATCTGAGTATGTTTCACAAGAAAATATTTGTTCAGTTAAGTTTAGTTTATTAGAGAGAGAGAGACTTTTATTTTAAAAAAATAATTATAAAACAGATTATATGAGTATGTTTTACAAGAAAATATTGTTTGTTTTTCTATTATGAAGATTTTTAAGTTTAATAATTTAGTCTGTTACGTGCTATTTATTTGTAATTATTTGTGAAATTTACTAGCAATTTTTGAGTGAACATTTCTACACAATTTTATAGAATATAAAGAGAGAGACGTTTGTTTAAAAAAATACAAAATAATACTTATATATAAGTATTATATATATATAATACAGTTTTTGAGTGAAAATTTCTACTAATAATTAGAAAATTTCTAATTAATAATTACATCTAAAACACTGTTACTTGCTATTTCTTTGTAATTATTTGTGAAATGTACTAGCAATTTGTCTACACAATTTCATAGAATATTTAGAAAGAGGCTTTTCTTAAAATAATAATAATAATTATATATAAAACATTTCAGTATGTTTCACAAGAAAATATTGTATCAGTTTTTCTAAAACTTTCACATTTAGTAATTCAACTACAAATTTTGAGTGAAAATTGATTCATAAAGAAAGAGGAGAGAGACAGACATAACTATATCTACATATTACATTTAGTATGATTTAAAGTGTAATTAAATGGTTGGGCGCTTTTAAAGGGCACCTGATATACAAAATCCACTTTTACATGGTGTTTGGACATAAATGTGTGTTGGCAGCATGTAAACACAACCACCGTATAATAATAAAAATCCACTCCTTATTTTTTTTTAGTCTCAGTAGACATGCTGTTTTGATTCTCTAAGCAATGTGACATCACATTGTTTAGGCCCCGCCCACAATCGCTGACTGACAGTCCTGCATTACTGCAGTGTCCGCCCTCAGCGAGTTGTCTTTGGTTGTACACCGTCCTCCATTTTCTCCAAGCTCAAGCAGCTGTAATGTCAACAATGCCTCGTAAACAATCCCGGTGATCTGCGTTCGGAAGTAAGACTGGACATAAGAGTCTTCTTTTTCTCCCAACATCTGAGCCAATGAGGACGCAGTGTCCTACTTTTATTTTTGAAAGTAATGTGCCTCAAAATCTACCTACATGCGTTTATGTCTGCGCAAATAATTTCACTCCAGATGGGGCGGGAATATGCAGCTCATTTGCATTTAAAGTGATACACACCAAAAGCTGTGATCTGTGGGGTACACCAAAGATTATAGATATCATATAGATATTTCATATCGATTCCAGTTTGAAGAATGAAACTATCATGCCATACCCATTTATTCTCATGTATTATGAAAGTTTTCTGCATTTTTTGTGACCCTACAACAACAAACACATCCTCTTAATCACTGAAAAATTCCCTACATGTGTTCTAGAGGCTCAGCGAGGGCTGGAGGGAATCATAAATTTCCAGACAGACAGTCATCAGGGCCTGGAGGTCTAAAAGAAGTCTCTCAAGATTCTGGAAGCCCCTGTGTGATTCTTGGTAATGCAAGGGACAAAAGATGAAGTGATGCATTTTGAGTGTTGAGGGAAGTGAGATTTCAGCGGCTTGATTAAATTAGCGCCTGTCATGGAGTGAAAAATTAACCTTCTGTCTGATCTTCTCAAGTTACACCAATATCAAGAAAATAAAAGGCGATTAAGTTATCCCTCCTACACACACAGATGCAAGTGCGCACGAGGGGAGGTGAAGTGAAACCCGTGACAGCCTGGTGAGAGTGGAAGAAAAAGGAAAAAGCTGTAATAATAGATGAAACCATTATCAGAGAGGTATGACAGTGCATTAGTTCACAGAGGGGACATACCCATAAAACAACACTTCTTAGGAGAAAGAGTGCAAGGGTTTGGTCAAAGGTCGACACTGAACACTGTTCTGTAAAAAATACTTCTGCGAGAATAAAACCAGGGAGATTTTCGCCCTGCAGTAAAGGAGCGCGGGGTAAGATGTGCCAGCTTTTGGTTTACTCAACTGAAGTACGTTTTTTTGCAAATGGAGACTACATATGCACAGTGGCGCAACTTACCCCATGGCGTGGCTAAGTAGATCCTTCTTGGATAAAAAAACAAAAACATAATTGACCAATTCACTAAGCTCCATCCCTTTTGGTTCATCAGACAAGCTTAAAGAATGTCCCACAGGAATGAACTACGGAAATGGAGATTTCTGTAAACAAAGTGATTATGAGCTTATAAAATGTGCTCGAAAAAAAATGTGAACGAAAATGTGATATTAGGGAGATTTCTGCATTAATACCAAATGCAAATAATTAAAATCCTATATATATATCCTTTCAAAATATTTTTTATATAAATTTATTAGTATAGAAGTATAATATTTAAAGGGATTCAAAAGACCAAGCATTTATATATGTAACCCTGGACCACAAAACCAGTCATAATGGTCGGTTTTTTGAAATTGAGATTTATACATCATCTGAAAGCTGAATAGATAAGCTTTGATGTATGGTTTGTTAGGAAAGGACGATATTTGGCTGAGATACAACTATTTGAAAATCTGAAATCTGAGGGTGCAAAAAAAGTTCTTAGCAACTAATCAAAAATTAAGTTACAGTATGCAGTAGGAAATTTACAAAATATCTTCATGGAACATGATCTTAATATCCTAATGATTTTTGGCATAATTTTGACCCATACAATGTATTGTTGGCTATTGCTACAGATATACCCGTTATATTTGCTTTGACATTTAACTTTTCTATTTTAAAACACATTTTAGCATAGGACAAAAAACAGACAGTTAGTATGGTAGGCCTTTCAAAAATATGTAGTGACATAAATTTGTGCATTGTTACTTGCACAGGTGGTGGTCTTTCCACTGGCGCATCTATGAATAGACAATAATACTCGCACGTTTTATTGATTTAGTTATTTAAGAGGCACTTTCACATCTATATAAACAAATCAGTTATGTAAACTGAAGGTTTAAAACTTTTGAATGAACAGTAAATGGAAAATTGTCCCTGTGCCTCAAGTCTCCAAAAAACAACTATGAGCTCTATGCACCAGATATCAGCACTGCCATTGTTTTTTTGCTTGCTTTAGCACCCAAATAAAGTGCATCAACAGTATAATGATTAATCCTGATTCAAATGATTAGTTACTCACCATATATCCTCTTGAATGAACTGTGAGCTTTACTGCTGTATTCAAGAATACAATTATTCAGTGTAATTTGTGAAAGCAGCAGGGCATGATGGGATAAGATGTGTCAGTGAATAAGCTGCGTCACCACTTGCATAGAAAGGAAAATGCACAGTTTTTATCATTCAATGAAATGTGTAAAAAGGACCCACGAGCTGCCTGTGAGAATGGTGTCAAAGAAAATTTGTTTCATTACAATGAAAGATTCTGTATATTTAAATCTTACAAAAAGTAACCATGATTTTACTACAAATAAACCAAACAATCCATCATGGTAACCACAAACTGCGCTAACCATAGTTTAACGATGGTATTTGTAGTAAAACTGTGGTTATACAAATGCTAACCAATACCAAAAAAACATGGTTACTACTAGGGATGCAACAATACAGTTTGTCCACGGTTCAATAAGTACGTAAGTTTTTGGTTCGGTTCTGATATCTTGCCACTTCAGTGTGTTTTTTTTTTTATTTTTTTTTTTTGAACAAATTAACAAAATACTCCCGTAAACCTCTGTACACTAGAAAAAGCGTGGTTTAGTATATGTCTGCTTAATTTTTCTTTTGAGAGCGGTATTATTTTTTCGATTTTTACCATAGACTGTAAAACACATGGACGTAGTGTCCGTGACGTCACCTGTAGATTTCTGAAGAGCATTTTGGAAGCTCTTAGTGGGCGGGAGTCAGCCGTCGCCATCTTGGAATCGCGCCATTGCACGTCACTCCCAGATAATCGAAAATAGGCAAATCGGCGGGACTTGGGTTGAACTGGTTGCTAAAACCACGCCCGCCTAGCGCGACGGTGGTGACAGCAGCGGCAATCCACCTGTCACTTAAATGGCCACGCCCTAAATTATGCAGAACTTTAAATCTTAATATAAATTAAACGGATGAGTTATAAAAAAAATTCACCCCCCTCACAGTTAACATGAAGGGCAAAATTAGCTACCCTGGTGAAAAAAACAGCATATGCTGGTAGGTATGTTTTGATGCTGGAATGCTGGTTAGGTAGGTTTTGATGCTGGTTTAAGCTGGTCCTTTGCTGGTTTATGCTGGTCCTTTGCTGGTTTATGCTGGTCCTTTGCTGGTTTAAGATGGTCCTTTGCTGGTTTATCCTGGTCCTTTGCTGGTTTATGCTGGTCCTTTGCTGGTTTAAGCTGGTCCTTTGCTGGTTTATGCTGGTCCTTTGCTGGTTTAAGCTGGTCCTTTGCTGGTTTATGCTGGTCCTTTGCTGGTTTATGCTGGTCTTTTGCTGGTTTATGCTGGTCCTTTGCTGGTTTAAGCTGGTCCTTTGCTGGTTTATGCTGGTCCTTTGCTGGTTTATGCTGGTCCTTTGCTGGTTTAAGCTGGTCCTTTGCTGGTTTATGCTGGTCCTTTGCTGGTTTATGCTGGCCCTTTGCTGGTTCATGCTGACCAGCAAAAACCAGCAAAGGACCAGCTTAAACCAGCATCAAAACCTACCTAACCAGCATTCCAGCATCAAAACATACCTACCAACATATGCTGTTTTTTTCACCAGGGTATATAGACCAAAATCACTTTTTGTACCAGGCTGTAAACATATTTTTTTCTGCTGTGAAGTTGGGCATTTTAAGATCGGGAGTCTATGGGATTGACTCACTTTTGCAGCCAGTCTCTAGCGGCCAGTCGATGAATTGCAGTTTTAGTCACTTCCGTGTTGGCTTCAAGAGGGAGATCGGGAGGTTGCCACTTGATTTTTACGCAAAATAGAATGGGTTTCATTCATACTGGACGCCACAGGGCGCCCTCGTGCAAAAAAAACACATATGCGTCAAAGAAGTATCACTGATGACGTTCCGTTCCAGCTTCTCTAATATGGATAAAAGCATCGCTATTGCTGTAACTGATTAAAAACAAGATATAACGTTAAACGTTTTGAATGACGAAATGTAAGGACAATAAACACGCGTCTGCAATAATATATGGTTTATCTGTGTTCTTCAAGCCATCTCATGTATTTTCATAAGCCATTGCTAATCGACATACTTTGAATATGAGTGTAGAATTTATCGTCTGCCTCATTCTGTGATAAGAATCCACATCAGATCACACAAGGAAGTTATTTCAAACACTCGACTGATGTTGTGAATTAAAAACAAGTTATAATGGTTTTTTTTTTTTCTTTTGTTTATAACTTTTGTTGGGCAACAGGTTTAGAAATGCTTATCATTGCATGTCATTACAATGGAAGATTCTTTGCGTGTGTTGCTTTTTCAAATATAAACGGGGCGGCGTTTCCTCATTTTAGCACGTCAAATCGCGGGCACGCATACAGCAAATTCCGAGGGAATTAAAAAAGGAAGCTATTTAAATGCAAAAACCGAAAAACCGCACTTGACGCGTACTGAACCGTGGATGGCGTACCGAACGGTTCGATAATATATTGAGTATTGTGATATCCATAGTTACTACACTTTTACCGTGTAAATCCATGGTTAATTTTCGTAAGGGAAAGCTTTCCTGTCCGCAGCCAAAATATGACTTGAATAGGGTATTAGCGCATTTATATTTCTTCATATTTTTATTTAAAACGTCATCTATCTAATTTGTCCTTGCCTAGAGGGTAACCTATGTTTAAAAAATGGCATTTACCTCACTCTCCCTTACTACCTAGTTTTGCCAGAGTACTGTACTGCTGCTGTAGATGTCACTGTTTACCTCAGGGTTCGCGCACGTCTGTCACATTCGAGCACATTTGAAACAGAAAAGTCCAACACGTGGGATTTGAACATATTTCAGTCGCGTATTTGATCAAATGTCAAGTATGTGCAGTGTGAACCCACCAAAAAGGCTTCGCGTGAAGATGAAACAGCGGCTGCTGGTTTTCACTAAACGTTACGTTCGAGAAACTCCGAATGGTCAGCTGCGCTGCATTTCTTGAGTTTCCATAATAAGAAAATCCAATTTAGAGCGATCAAAGGCTTGTTTCTGTCTTCGTCCTATTCATGATGTTTTTAGTACATGAATAAGAAGAAGTAAACGCTACGCGCTTTCCAGAACGATTCCAACAATCACTGAGCATTTCTGCAGCGCCAAAGCCCTTTTCACTACAAAACATCTTACAAAGTTTTTGCAGTCACGACAAGCCGTAAACAGGCGACTCCATCCTGCGAAAATTAGCAGGAAAACACTGCCATCAAATAAATCTCAGTTGGACGTTTGGATGGTGATTGTGAAATCGACTGAGGAGACCCAGGGCAGCAGACGATCGAGAGAAACTGGGGTGGGCGGGAGTGCGCTGAAGCCACACGATAAAAAGGCTTTGCTCTTGGGAAAAAACTCTTGATTCTTTCCACAGCCTTCCGATCTCCATCGTACGGTATGAAGCGTCTACCTGGATACTTACCGTCATTACGCAAATTTAGGTGACTTTCTTTCCCTCCCGACTTGGATTCTACCTTATGATGATTTTGGATATGTACCTTTGGGATGAAGAGAACCCTTTCCCTGCCCGCCGAAGTAAGATAAAATAGGGTTTCGCTGACATTGGAGTTACTCCTCTCGTTCCATATGAAGAAGTCAAACGTAAGTGAACGGCTTTTGCATTAACGCGAGTTATAAGCGTGAATCACATGTGATTTGCATTTGTTTTTTGCTACGTGCGCTTGCAAAAATGCGCTGCAGAGCATAACTAGAGGAAATGATAGTGTGTTTTTTATTACAGCATATTGAATTGATAGTCTTTAATAAAGACTCTCTCGCATCGTTGAGCTTGTAAATATTTTAAGACGCTAAATGCGCACGAAAGCGTGCAATTGTGCACACTTAATTAGGTGGGGGTGTGGAAGGACTGGCTACATAATGATTTATTATTTAAAATCAACTCGACGCATGTTGTTAACTAAGTACCGCAAACATGCTTTGATCTCAAGGAGCTGAAGATTATTATACGGTTACAGCATGTTTGTTTCCATCCATTTAACTTGTCACAACCGTTTTCGTCATTTCTACTCACTTGAACCAGAAATGTTCAAAAGAAGCGCAACTTTCAAAAAGAATTAACGCAGAAAACAGCTTTTAGCGAGTTCAGATGTTTTACGATGTGGCGAGACGTGCGTTATTCGATCTGGCCGAACTGCAAAATCGGTTGTCGTTTAACTAGAGAATGTTATGTGTTATGTCCTCTCGATGGTTTTTGTGAACAATGTAACGATTAAAACATAATCCACGCTCGATAAAAAATAAAGTTCTCGAAAATGGAGATAAGAGTAAATTAACGTTGATAAAACGACGCGAACTTTGGACGCTTACGCAGGTGCTTAACACGAGAAATCTACATGCACATGTATTCTGTGAGAACTAGATTTCCCTGGTACATTAGGCTACTCGCCGACTTGGATATGTTGTACAACGGGAAATAAGCCAGTGGAAATGGTTTTCATTGACTGTGGGGGATATTTACTCGAAATGCATCAGGCTTTTCTCACAGCATCAGTAACGCTTTCCTACATGGCCTTAAACTATGTGAGGCTTTTTTAGGTAGGCTACTGTAAGTTATGAACATTCACCTGAAGAACATTTGCCATGTTGTAAATCTACTCTAATCGCAAGAAGACCTAGTCTATATTGATATACGACGAGACAGAACTCATTCACTTTGCACCTTCTTACTCTGGCTGGGAATTTGCATTACCTCTTGCTGTTGCAGGATGATAAATTGGCATGTGGTGTTTTTTAAAGATTATTTTGGTGCATTTTTGCTATTTTATTAAAAGACAGTAATAGAGAAACAGAACATGTTGACTTGAACACTGATCTTCAAAAGCATGCAACCGCTAAATGCAAGAGCATTCATCCAAGCTTCAATAAAACACTTTATTCTTAAGTGCGCGTAATTTATGTTTAACCTTGGGTGTCTGAAAGTGCATTTATTGGCTATAACACACCTGCCACTATGTATGAATCTCATCGCTTGTAACCTTGTATTGTAACCTTATTTGAAATGAAGTTAATCATTTGCAAACATATGCACAAGGACACTCGCTCATACTGTACACCTGACAGTTTTATTTTCTGATCAAGACTGAGTCATTTGATTTTTGCGGTTATTCTGTTGGAGAGAATTTAATGTATGAGGAAAGTCCTGTGTGAACACCAGCATAAAGTATTCACTATGTGAATAACCATTGAACAAACTGTACAGCTCTTCGCCCGTCACCCGCATACACTGACCCCTTTGCCAAAACTGAGGCTCAATTATTTGAAACATCCAGCATGAAAGCAAAACACCTTCGATAACGTGCCAAGCCCAAAGGCAAAAATAAGTTAGTGACAGTTTGCAAAGTGACTATGAGGAAGTGTTACGCATCGAAAACTAACAATCTTGCAGTAGAAAAAGACTTCATATTTTGCAACACTAAATTTCCTCTTCATGGGTAACTAATACCAGATTTCTGTTTGGTACGTGCTACACACATGTCCACATGAAGCGCATAGTTCGACAGGGTTGCTTCCTGGAAGATTTCATCGTAGAAATGTGCAGTTGACATTCTTGTGCATGGACTGAATTAAACGTACAAATGCGATTTGCATGTTTAGCCTTTGAAATTAGACATGGAATAGTGAAGACATGTATATAAGCACCTCAGCTAGGAAATACTACAAATGAAATGAGCTGCAGCCGCAGCTTATGTTGTATAGCCACGACACTAATCCTATTCACAGCTTTCAAAACTGGTTTTGAAAGAGAGAATGATTTACGAGGTTGTGAAGCAATGACACATGCTTGTGTAGAAGTTGTAAGTTACTTTTCAATTAAAGTTTGAAATGTTTCACATTTTAGCATAATACTTGAAGTAAGTTAATCAATGTTCTGGTACTGCAGAACGGTCTGGGGATGTTGCAGCATTACAGCATTGAAGACAGAGGTCATGTGTTCTGAGAAGAAAATAAATTAATAAGACAGAAAACTCTTAGTTTTATGGAATCGGTTGTCCGTCGGTTTCCATCTGTCATGCACCGTTGTCTTTTTCTGCTATATGCATGCTTTAGGTCAAATCAAATGTGAAGATAACTCAAAAAATAAGTCACTAAAAAGACACGAGGGGTTTTTCTCCCTTAAAATCACTGTAACCAGCTTAATAATTAAAAAAGAAAACTGCACCAATGGCAACTATTTAACTAATAAATCTGGAGTATGTGATCAAAGGTAAATAATAACACCAGATTTGCTGGATTTTACTAGTAATGATTTTGTTATGTAATTATTTTTTGTTTCCTGTTTGGGCTGAGGATATGCAGCAATGTGTTGTTGTGTCTAAATTCAAGAAAGTTTATGAGCCGTAAATCTGATTTTGTTATATCAGATGAGTCATTTTGCACTGTAAAGATAACTTGTGGAGTTTACGGTTTTGAGTAAAGCAATAAGCAGACTTCCAATAGATACTAAATGGACTACTCTGTAATTCTTTTAAATATATTTTCAGCAAGCTGGAGATAAAATACCAGAAAGAGGAATGACGGCTCGAGCTGTAATTTACCTAAATGTTATCATTGCACCATTCCATTAAGCCTGTTTACCTGTTTACTTTGTTTCCATATCCTTTTAGTCCTTACATGGCATTTGACACTCACCGGGCTTTGACACTGCTAAGCCTAGTCCAAATAAAAAGGTTTTCAATAGCGGGTGGCCATTCACAATAAAGGGTGAAACTTCATCCGTGTTTGGAAAGAGCTTAAATGTATAATGGACTCTCTAAAGTGAATTGAATCCAATGATAAAAATGAAATCGTTGGCCCGGCAAATAAATCTCTTGCTTTCATTGGCGCACCGCGTAAACCGAATATGTCAATAAAATTAAACTTCTAACGTACAATATGATCCTCATTAGTCTCCTATTGTTTCCGTATTACGTGTTCCATTTGTCTGTTGTTTTATTGCAGGAGTTGGTTTACCTCAAGTACCCTGGCTCAATTAGCGATTTGAAACGAGTCATTTCGCGATAATATCTTCACGTCGAGAAGTCATTTTCTCAGCATTCTCCTCAAAGCGTTGGGTGGCGTCCATTAGCGCAACTACTTTTCTTGGTTAGTTCCCTAACAAGGCCTCTCTCCAGCTCAGGCTATTGTAATTTTTGCTCCCACCCAGTCACGGACTCCTTTTAAATTAGCTATAAAATAGCCAGATCACATTTCATTGGGCTCCTGTGGCCTGTTGCCCTCTATTTAAACACTTGTCAGAGGACATTGCGGCATAGTCTGTGTTGTCCCAGGCTATGCTGGTTTGGTTTGAGATGTTTAGCAGCACCCAGTGACCTTAATGACTAATTCCATTGAAGAAGTAATCATTACGAACCACAGAAATGTCAAGTCATGGCTGCTGAGGAAGAATTTTACATTCTTGGCAACATGAGAAAGCTTATATATTCTTTGGGATACCTGATAGCATCTTTAGCTAGCGTTTATTCGGTTAGCTAGAGGTTTGTAAAGTGCACCTGAATGGACACAGGCAGACTGAGTGCAATTTGCGGAAGCAAATTTGATTTGAGTAGTTTTTGAGTGGATACTGGTCGCTGGCTAGTCAACAGAGGCTGAAATGATTATGCTAGTTTTCCGGCCTCTTGCTACTTTGGCCTGCTATCACATGGGTTAGCAAAACTGCCTTCCAGATATACATCTGGTCACTTTTTGTGGTCAAAACTAAGAAACAGAATTGTTTTTCCTCACAGAGTCTTTCAGTTTGTGTTAGCATTTGTGTCAAATGCCACTAGCTAATACGAGTCATTGGGATTCTGCCTGTTTTTGAAGTGTTAGACTGCTGTACACCATGAGATATCCAACTATTGACTGTGAAAAGATGAAAAGATGGAAGATAGATGGTGACTAGACATTTTTTTTGGCACCATGCGCTCTGTTCTCGCTAATACGATTATGTAGTGAATGGTACATTGTTCAGAACAAGCTTGTATGTCCGTCTGGGGAGCCTGCAAAGTTAATAAACCCTAGCGATCAAAGTGTCTGGTCAGCATGACTCTGGCCGTGATCTTATTCTCTAGCCGAGAGAGTTGCTGTTAACATGATGTTCAAAAGGAAGGGCTGAGTTGTCGCTCTCTCTTTTTCTCTCAGTCCAGCTCAGGGTCAGCCATAATGAGATCTTGTTCTGCTTCACATCTCCTTTGTCTGGCTAAATGAAAGTGACCTCTCATTTGACGTGTTGTAGCAAGATAATGCTTTTAAGATTTCTTTGTGATTATAATACAACAGTCTGTACAATGTCATAAGAAAAGCCTTAAATTAAAATGAAAAACACAATTGCGAGACATAATGTCTCAATTATGAGAAAATAAAAAAAAGGGTTCTCAAAGTGTGACTTTACATCTTGCAATGTGACTCTGTCTTCCTCATAATTGCGATTTTATATCTCCAATGTGACTTTATAATTGTGAGAAACAAAGTTGAAATTGTGAAATATAAACTCGAGTCGCAGTTATGAGGAAAAAAGTTGCAATAGCGTCAAATTTCAAGTCACATTATGAAATACAATATCACAATTATGAGAAACAGTCACAATTGTGAGATAAAAGGATATAAAGTTGCAGTTATGTGGGAAAAAATTTGCAGTTGCTATATATAAAGACACATTGCGAGATATAAAGTCACAGTGGAGAGTAACAAGCTTGTGTTGCAGGATATTTTGTTGTATGAGGGGAAAAAATGTGATATGTAGAGTCACACTGAAGTTGCAGCTATGAGAAAAATAACTGCAGTTGTGGTTAGGGCTGCAACGATTCCTTGATTTTATTTTTTCGATTTGAAAAAAATCCTCATTTCATTTTGCAAATACCGGAAGTGGCGCATTCCACATGTTAAGCCCACTTAAAAATCATAATAAAGCATAATGCTATTAAGAATTAAACGCCAAGATTCAATAAAATAGATATATGCGATGCAGGTTTAATGTATGCGCTTTAATTGTTTGCATGCGTGTAGGTTACGTACTTGCATCTCAGAGAGGCTCTGTTCACAGGAAATGCTGCTATGCAAACTGTTATCATTAACATGTGGGAGCGTCTCAAACTCCATCTCTGCATGTTGTTGTGAGTTTGGGTTTATTATAACATTCATCTGGAAACACAGCGTGCACCATTTCATCAGATTTGTAAGGTAAATCATTTATAAACCTATGCAAACACAGGAGAATACATCATTATCATTGTCATACGCTATCTGTTCATCGTGATTTCAAAATAAAAACTTAAACCCTACGTTCTGATGTCCACATATTCAAGAAATTACAGTGTCTGTAGCTTTTCTGTCATGAAGAAATGGCCAAATTTTGAAGATTAAGTGGACATTTGATTGTAATGTGATTGAGATAATATTAAACACGGATTAGATGGCGTAGTAAAGTGTAAAAACAATTGTCAGGTCGTTGACGCACTCTGCAGGCATTTGTTATAATGCATAATGTACATTAGCTCTATTGTTTATAATACATTATGCATTTTAACAGTTTTTTTCTATAAATCCATATGATTTCTTGCTTTGGTACTTTATTTTAACTAATTATTATTGCCTCATTGCTATTATATATCTATTTTAAGTCATTTTAAAGGCTATTGTTCACTTTGGTCTATTTTTACTACTATATATATATATATATATATATATATAATCATTAGTGACAGTCACATTGTGAGATATAAAGCAGAATTATGAGAAAAAAGCATTACTTTTTATTTTGTATTTACTAGGGCTGTCAAATTAATCGCGATTAATCACGTACAAAATAAAAGTTTGAGTTTGCCTAATATATGTGTTTTTAATTATTGTGTATATATTCATGTATATATTTAAGAAATATTTACAAGTATATGTATTTATCATATAATTTTTACATAATTTATATTATGTAGAAATAAAAATATTTTGTACATAAATAACATATTTCACTTAAATATGTACATGAATGTGTTTGTATTTATGTATACATAATAATTACACACAGTACACTCATATATTAGGCAAACTCAAACTTTTATTTTGTATGCGATTAATCACGATTAATCGTTTGACAGCCCTAGTATTTACTTCATGAATGAATTTGTATATACACAGCTATTTTTAATAATTACATGCTCACAGCAGTGTTTTCTGGGATTGTGTTCACTATGTATATATGCTACAGTTTGCCATGTATTGTACATGAGAGAGAGTATTTAGAAGATGCCTGCACCTTCACACACACACCTATAATTCCATAAGTGTCAGTGGTTTGGGAGTAACATGTTGTTCAGTTGATCAGTTGAGTGGTTGGCTGTGCTTACAGTCTGTTGATTTATGGCAGTCAGAGCTGAGTTTGAGCAGAAGTGAGTTTGAATTGTTGACGTTTAAATAGGAGACAGACAAACGTTTGTTGTTGTGTCCAAAGTACTTGCTGAAATCATAGTTCTTGGCTATGAGAGGACCTTAACGTCTTGAGGGAAGTCAAATCATGGATAATATAACCAATAAAACATCTGGGCTTCCATGTGTTGTTTCATTCATCAAATTTCAACAAATCCTCATCTGGTTCACAACACGCAAGAGCTCTGTACAGTTTCATGGTGATGTTGTCTGAAATACTCACAGTAGATTAACTGCTTGTTGAGTGCATACTAAATTCCAGACGCGGTCATGTGTGCTAGCATTGAAAAACATATTGCAGTCCATTAATTCAAAGCAAGGCCTGAGCATTTACATGTGGCTAGTCTTATTTATGGTTTGATGCAAATAAATATTTCCTGTTTTTAACCAGGAAGAATGTTATTAGAAGAGCTGGTTGGACGGAAGAGACTTTTTGGCAACTCATGACTATTGCATCTTTTATTATATATTACAAATTTGTAGATTTGATTTAAAAGCTTATGACCTTCCTAGCAGCATGAATTAAGTCATTATAACATGGCTTTGATTAACTACTTGTGACTTTGAGTTAAATCATTGATACCATGATGTAATCAATGATGAAACAAGGTTCTTCCTTATGGCTTTACTTTTCATGTCAGCAGAGACCTTCCAGGACGTAGTCTTCAAGAAAAAACTGGGAGCACTGAATCAAAGATGGTCCATGAGTTGATTATTAGCTAAGAAGATTTAATAAGTCAGACTAGTTTATCTAGATTTTCTTCTTGGCTCTTTTTAATTATCATGCTGTGCGTTAGCGTTTATACCGTTTTTATTAAGTATGAAAATTCAAACTGCTCCGACTGTTCATATTTAGGTGAAATATGTTTGGTATTTGTATTGAGTTGTGTCTCGCTGTTTTTCTTAAATGTCCTGTCACTTTGGATTTTAAAATGTTATGTCAAGTTCAAAACAGTTCAGCTTATGAATTGAAGTGAATTTTACAATATATTTTACTTAATGTGACATTCCAAGTGAATCAGGATATCCAATACTGAGAAAAAAAAAATGTAGTGGGTGATTTTATTTTGTTTTTTTTTAATTATGAAATGTGGACATTACTTACCAGTATGGTGCTGAAAGCTAGTTTGTTAAAACAATGGCTAAACAAAATGCTAGTTTGCAAAAACAACGGTTAAATAGAATGTTAATTCTATGTTAATTGATGCTAAAACAAGAGCTAAAAAGAATGCTAGTTTGCTAAAACACTAAATAAAGTATGAATATACTGAAACGAGCTAAGTAGAATGTTAGTTTGCTAAAACAAAGAATACTAGACTGTAAGTTTGCTAACATACTGCAACAGTTGTCTAAAAAAACTGTTAAATAGAATGCTAACACTAAAACAGTGGATAAATAGAATGTTAGTTTGTTAAAAAAGCAGGTAAATAGAAAGCTAACTTGCTAAAACAACAGCCAAATAGAATGCTGGTTTGCTAAAACAATATCTAATGAAATGCTAGTTTGCTAAAACAACAGCTACATAGAATGCTATTTTGCTAAAACAACAGCTAAACAGAATACTACTTTGCTGAAACATCGGCTAAATAGAATGCTACTTTGCTAACAGCAAAACAGAATGCTAGTTTGCTAAAACAAAGACTGCTAGACTGTAAGTTTGCTAAAACAACAGCTAAGTAGAATGTTGGTTGGCTAAAACAACTGCTAAATAGAATTTTATTTTGCTAAAAAGTTAAATAAAAAACTACACTGTAAAAAATAAAAAACACAATTTGTTGAGTCAGCTTAAAATAATTTGTTACCCTGCTGCCTTACAATTTTAAGTTCAGTCAACTAAAATAAGTTTAGTAAGCTTAAAATGTTAAGTTGTACTAAGTAACAACTTACATATTTGTGTTTGCTAAACTTAACAGATGGGTAAGTAACCCAGCTGCCTTAAAAGTTTAGGTTGATTCAACTCAAATATCTAAGTTGTCACTTAGTATAATTTAACATTTCAAGTTGAATAAACTTTTTTTGAGTTGACTGAACTTAAAATTTTAAGGCAGCCAGGTTACAAATTATTTTAAGTTGACTCAACAAATTGTTTTTTACAGTGTAGTTTGCTAAAACATCAGCTAAATAGAATGCTAGTTTTCTAAAGAACTAAATATAGTGCTAATACACTTATACAACAGCTAAATAAAATACTAATTTGTTAAAACAGAGATTACTAGACTGTAAGTTGGCTAGAACAAAAGCTAAATAGAATGATAGTTTGTTAAAACAACAGCTACATAGAATGTTTTTTTGCTAAAATAACAGCTAAATAGAAAACTAGTTTGCTAAAACATCAGCTAAATAGAAAACTAGTTTGCTAAAACAACAGCTAAATAGAATGCGAGTTTGCTAAAACATCAGCTAAATAGAATGCTAATTTGCTAAAAGACTAAATAAAGTGCTAATGCACTAAAACAACAGCTAAATAGAATGCTAGTTTGCTAAAACATCGGCTAAATAGAATGCTAATTTGCTAAAAGACGAAATAAAGTGCTAATGCACTAAAACAACAGCTAAATAGAATGCTAGTTTGCTAAAACATCGGCTAAATAGAATGCTAGTTTGCTAAAAGACTAAATAAAGTGCTAATGCTCTAAAACAACAGCTAAACAGAATGCTAGTTTGGTAAAACAAAGACTACTAGACTTGTTTGTGAAACAACAGCTAAGTAGAATGTTAGCTGGCTAAAACAACCCTGGTGAAAAAAACAGCATATGCTGGTTAGTTATGTTTTGATGCTGGTTTAAGCTGGTCCTTTGCTGGTTTATGCTGGTCAAGTTGCTGGTCAAGGACCAGCATAAACCAGCAAAGAACCAGCATCCCAGCATCAAAACATACCTACCATACTGTTTTTTTTTCACCATAGAACTGCTAAATAGAACGCTAGCATTCTAAAACAACAGCCAAATGATAGTTTGCTAAAGGACAAAATAAGTGCTAACATACTAAAACAACAGCTAAATAGAAGGCTAGTTCGCCAAAACAAAGCAAGCTTGCAGTCTAGTAGTCCAATTTTTTTAACAAACTAGCATCCCTCTTAGCGGCTGTTTTTATCAAACTAGCCTTCTGTTTAGCTGTTGTTTTAGTATATTCGCACTTCATTTAGTCCGTTAGCAAGCTAGCATTTTATTTTGCTGTTGTTTTAGAATGCTAACATTCTACTTAGCTGTTGTTTTAGTTGTCTAGCAGTCTTTGTTTTAACAAACTAGCGTTTTATGTAGATGTTTTAGTTTGTCCACCCTTTATTCAGTCCTAAATGTCATCCTATTTAGCAGTTGTTTTAGCAAACTTGCAGTCTAGTACTCTAAAACAACAGTTAGCTGGCTTTTTTTTGCTAAAGTTTGCTAGGTAGAATGCTATTTGTTAAAACAATGACTAAATTTATTAACATTGTTCAGTATCCTGCACAGCCTTAGTGACGTGAGTAGAAAAGGAAAGAATGACAGTCATTTTATAGGAAAATTCTTACATTTTGAGGTAAAATTCAACTTTGGAATAGCATGAATGACATATAATAAGACCGGAAACATACATCAAGAAAGTTTTAAGTCATGCTGAGTTTAAAAACAACACCTCTGCATTATGCTCTAGCTGTTTTTGAATGTAAATGCCTCCAATCGTGGCTACGTGATCCCAAAAGCATCCTAATTTTTGAAAACATGTAATTGCGGAGTATAATTGTGCAATTACACACTCGGAACATCTTGCAGCTCAACAGCCTGTCCTCAGATGAGTCGGCTCTTGACCCCTGCTCCGCTATCCCCCTCCGAGCAAAGCTGAAACTCTTTCAAAGGCTGGCCCGTTTCTCGCGACAAGGCTCATGCATTGTTTGTCTGGGATCACCTTTGTAATCAGGGTTAAGAGCAAATCTGCCTCATGTTATGCAACAAGCTCAAATCGCAGGTCCGGGAAGAGGGGAGCAAAAGCTTTAAGCTTTAAGCCACCATGGGACCACAAGCTTTATAGCGGCGGCCGAGAAAAGACAAAAACGCTCATTTATTCGATCAAAACTGACCCGGTTGTTCTCTAAAAATAGCAGGGCAAACATTTTCCGTTTTGCCTTATTCTCTACAATGAGATTAGAGATTAGGACACAACCAGATAGGGGTGTAAGAAAGATTCTCAAAAATGGAATATCGATATTCAAAAAAAAAAAAAATCAAACAAGATTCATGACAGTTGCATCGTTTTGAGCGTATATCCTGACTGCTAGATTGCAGTCTTATTTCTAAACTTAAACAGTGACAGGAAATACTAGCGTCACGGTCTCGGCGATTCCATGCGGAGCGTAATTACAAACTAAAAAACTTGCGAAATCCAAAACTTACGAAATTCTCAGAACAAAAAGGTTCTCAGAATGTCTAATATCTGTATTTAACAGACAAAACTTTTGTTTTCTTTAGGAATCCTGCAAGCACTTGTAAGATGTAATTCTTAAGTTCAGATTAAAATTATCTGACATGGTTACAATTATAAAGCAGGGTCTAAAAATATATATGGTCTGTTTATAAAAGCTTACATTTTATACATTTAATAACTAAAGAATCTTGCAAGCACTTTATTTTCCCCCTTTACTCGTACTGCACAAAAAGTGAATTAGTAACATTAAATGGTTTGCATATGGTTGTGTGTTCTTAATTACAGCTTTCCTAAAATGATGTCCTATTCATAAAATAAGAAATATCCCAATATATCGCCTTGTTTACAGTATCGCAGTGTCTCGCAACATATCGTATCGCAACCCCTGTGTCGTGATACATATCGTATTGCCAGATTCATTAAAAGATTTTCAACACAGTCAATTAGACTGATCTTCTACCTCTTGTTTTTCAGATTTGGATATGCACCTGTGTCCATTTATTGCTGTACATGACAGTTGCTGCCTATTCCAGTGAAATAGGAAATCCCATTACAGATGACATCAAGAAAATTTCTTTGTTGGTAAGAGCTTGGACATTCTTATCTCTCTATTGCCGGGGGGGCTTTTTTTTCCCGAGCGTATTTTGCGAAAGAAGGCTGATTTATCGATGCACTGGGGGGGAAATTTATTTCATGTGTGTTGGAGTAAAAGCCCCAGACATGTGGTTCAAAGTATGATAATAGAGTGGTGTACATAAAACAAATGCTTCGGTGCAGACACTTTTTTAGGATCATCAAAATTGGAAAGGATTATTGAGTTTATCGCTTGCTTTGAATATGCGAGTTGTGTAATGGCATTTGCTTTCCTTTAGCAAAATGTTTACGAAGTAAGATGCCAAATGGCTGTGCGTGCCATATGCTGAATTGGTGATTAAAATCTTTTGAAGTACAAATTTTTTTGTGGCTTCTATATCTACACCTACGGCAAGGTTAAAAGCCATTTAGAGCAATTGCATGTTTATGTTGTGGTTACTCACTGGAATGTTTTATTTTTGCTTTTTATTGATGATGAAATGACCATGTGCTGTGTAGTTTTTGGCTCTCAGAACCGGCTTTCTTTCTCTTCTATTAGAAACAGAATATTCCGAAAGACTACAAGATTACATTACGTTATATACCTAAAGAAGTGGTGAGTTGTTATCGTTCAGTTTTCATTGAATCTTTCATGGGAATGAAAGCAAACATGGTGATAATCTAGTAATGTCTTTATGTTGTTTTTCTTCAAGAGTGGTATGTGCTGGGTGAAGCTAAATGTATTTCACTTGGAGGTGAGCTTAAAAGGCCTGGCGCAGAAGTTTGGGAACATATCCTCCAATAAAGATAATATAGGCACTTTTGTCCAAATACTGCAGGAGATGCGGTATCACATTGGACATGGCTTGGTAAGTTACAAAAACAGCTGTATTTCAGACAGAAATCTTGATATGATCTAGTATGTTTTGTTATTTTGTGACTAATTTTCCTGTCAACTGTAGTTTTTTATAAAAAACAATTCTGTCAATTCTATATAGAACACACTGAATGAGTAATGATTGGGAAAAAACTAAACCTGCAATGTTTCTTTTTAAAAATTGTTTAAAATAATTTCGAAAAAATATTTATGTTTTTTTGTAAGTAAAAGATTGTAACCAATGTGAAAGATTTGTGAATGATACGATAAAATCATATTTTATCATATTTTATATAAAATAAAACATAAAATATATTTTAATTCATATATTAAAATGCGTATATTTATCTTTTATCTTTTATTTTTAATTTCAGTTTATATTTATATTTAAACTATTTTAGAAATAAAATATTGCAACAACCAATGAGCAAGGTTTGAAAAATCACATGGAAAAATTATATTTTATCATATATAATATTTGATATAAAATATAATATTTTCATTTATATATTAAAATGTATATATTTGTGTTTTATATAATTGACATGTATTTTTCTATTTAAAGTATTTTTAAAATGATTTAGTTTTTAAGTAAAATATTGCAACAACCAATGAACAGGGTTTGTAAAACCACTTGGAAATATATATATATTTTATTGTATATATTTTATTTTATATTATTTTAATACAAAATATAAAATATCATATTTTAATTCATATATTAAAACATATATTTATCTTTTAATTTACATTCATACTCAACTGTTTTTAAGTAAAATATTGCAACAACCAATGAGCAAGGTTTTAAATTTTTTTTTTTTTTTTTTTTTCATATATAATATTTTATATAAAATAATATGTAATATATTTTAATTAATATATATATATATATATATATATATATATATATTCTCTTTTATTTTGAATTACATTTATATTTCTATTTAAACTATTTAAAAAATTTTTTTTTTTTTTTTTTTTAAAGTAAAAAAGTATTGCCAATGAGCAAGGTTTGTAAAGACCACTTGGAAAATTTTATCATATATCATATGTTTTATAAAATATAAAACATCATGTTTTAATTCACATAATGTATATATTTATATTTTAAAACTATTTCAAAAACTATTTTTAAGTAAAATATTGCAACAACTAAGCAATGAGCAAGTATAAAATAGTATAAATGTTATAATTTTAATTCATATATTAAAATGTATATGTTTTTTTTTAAATTTACATTTATATTCCTATTTATGCTATTTTTAAAGCAATTTTTGTAAGTAAAATTTGCAACCAATGAAAAAAATCCAGTTCATAACAATAAACAGCTATTCATTTGTAAAGCAGTGAACAATCTGGTTTTATGTTTTATTAAGGTATGATTAATTTCTTTTTCAAATAAATCGGATTATTTTTGTATAATTTCTTTTTCTATTTATTCGTATTCATATTCAAATCTATTAAAAAACGATTCGTTTTTATTATTCCTAAGTAAAAGTTGCCAACAATTGATCCATTTTTTTCTGATTCTTTAGGAGGATTCAATGCTAGAATTCGATTGCCACTACTTAAATGAGTTGTGGCTTACAGCGAAGTATTTTGAATTTGTGGAGGACTTTTTCAACACCGCCAACTCGTCGAGAGATGTGGAGGACTGCGAGCCCCCACCGTGTCCCACATCCACAAAAACGACAGTAACGACAACTACGACAGCGTCGACGACGTCAGCGCAACATAGTACAAATGGTGAGGCGCTTGAAGGCCTTGCGAAGGCATGGTCCACATATTGCAGCGTGTTCTCCGTGTCGCTTTTAATGAAGCTATTGAGAAACCACAGAATGTCGTTTGTGGAAGGCCGCCCATTTGCAACTGAGGTTTTAGATGTTAACACCCGCTTTTAAATCATATCTCTTGTGGCAGCCTTGGTTGCAATTTTGCGCATGTTGTGTGTGTGGGGGTGGATGTGTGTGTGCTCAACGCCTTTTCAAACGAAGCCGCTGGACAAAACAAGAGAGGCAACATGTTTTTGTCAGTGCTATTATGACAGAGTCTCAGCTGAGTTTCAAAACCAAGAGATGCTCCCTAGTGAGCGCCATGAAAGGGAGGACAGAATCGAAGTCCAATTGTCACCATGTTGATTACAGAGCAATCTTCAGATCTTCCCAAGCGCAAGCTCTTTCTTTCCAAAAGCGGACAGATCAGATCTTTCATGGGGCGGAGAGAGGGAGGAGGAGATTGTGTGCAACTTTTTAACCATCTAACAATGAACGGTTTCTATCTGAGACTTTTAATGCTTCTCTGTTTCTGGCTTTCTCTAGAGAAACGGAACGGTTTGCCTGGCGACCCCGAAAAAGGTGAGTTATCACTTATCACTACTGTATGCATCTAAGAGATAGTTGATCCAAAAATGAAAAATATTTACCTACTTGCATGACTTTTATCTCTTCACTGGAACACAAGAAGAGATACTGTTGGTTTTTTTTAATCTTTCAATGTAACTGAACGGAATAAGGCCGTCAAGCTCCAAAAAAAGACAGTTTTGTGTAATGAATGGACATAAATTAGTTGTATTCATAGAAAATATGCTGCACGTCAAGACATTTCATGCCAGGTTGGCAGACAATGCTTCTTTTTTGTCATTTTTGATACTTGACAAACTCAGTCCCTATTTACTTTCATTATTTTCAAAGGAAAAAGAGGGAGTGAACATTCTACACAATTGAATGTTTTATAGAGGAAATGAAGAACAATACCAAGTAAATGATGACAGAGATTTATTGATTTATTCAGGGTGATCTTTTCCTTTAACATTTTATTCGTTTGAAGATGACTGTCCAGCTTGCCTAAGAAAAAAGTAATTACGTGAGGTTGAATAAATATTGACAGAAATTTAATTTCATTTTATCCTTTAACATGCATTTGAAGATGACTCTCCAGCTAACCAAATAAAACCAAAAATGACATGAGGTTAAATAAATGGTGATATTTTATTTTATCCTTTAATTAACGTTCATTTGAAGATGACTATCCAGGTAGCCAACGAAAAAAGAAATTACGTGAGGCTGAATAAATGCTGACAGAAAGTTTTATTTTATTTTATTTTATTTTATTTTATTTTATCCTTTAACATTCACTTGATGATGACAATCCAGCTAGCCAAAGAAACAAGAAATGACATGAGGTTAAGTAAATATTTACAGAAATTTGATTTGATTTTTATTTTATTTTGTTTTATTTAATAACATTAATTTGAAGATGACTATCCAGCTAGCCAAAGAAACAAGAAATGACTTGAGGTTGAATAAATGTTGACAGAATTTTTTTTTATTTTTTCTTTTAACATTCATTTGAAGACGACCATTCGGAAGTTGACAGAAATTTTATTTTATTTTATTTATTTATTTATTTTTTTTAACATTCATTTGAAGACGACCATTCGGCTAGCAAAAGAAACATGAAAAGACATGAGGTTGAATAAATGTTGACAGAAATGTAATTAAATTAAATTTTGTTTTGTTTTATTTAATAACATTTGTTTGAAGATGACTGTCCAGCTAGCCAAAGAAACAAGAAATGACATGAGGTTGAATCAATATTGACAGAAACTTTATTTTATTTTATTTTTTTTAATTTATTTATTTATTATTATTATTATTTTTTTTAACATTCATTTGAAGACGACCATTCGGCTAGCAAAAGTAACATGAGAAGACATGAGGTTGAATAAATGTTGACAGAAATGTAATTAAATTTAATTTTGTTTTGTTTTATTTTATTTTATTTTGTTTTATCCTTTAATAATCACTTGAAGATGACTATCCAGCTAACCAAAGAAACAAGAAAAGACATGAGGTTAAGTAAATATATATAAATAAACAAGAAATGACAAGGTTGAATAAATATTGTCAGAAATTTTTTTTTTCTTTTTTTTTTCTTTTAACATTCATTTGAAGACAACCATTCAGCTACCAAAAGAAACAAGAAATGGCATGAGGTTGAATCAATATTGACAGAAATTTTAAATTTCATTGTAATTTTATTTTTTCTTTTAACATTTGTTTGAATATTGACAGAAATTTGACATTTTATTTTATTTTTAACATTCATTTGAAGATGACCATCCACCTAGCTAAACAAGAAAAGACATGAGGTTGAATCAATTTTGACAGAAATTTTATTTAACTTAATTTTAACATTCATTAACATTCATTTGAAGATGACTAGCTAGCTAGCCAAAGAAACAAGAACTGACCTGGGTTGAATAAATGTTGACAGGAATTTTGTTTTATATATTTTTTTTTATCCTTTAACATTTATTTGATGATTCAGCCCAACACTGTCCACAGAGGAAACAATAAATGACTTGAGGGCGAGTAAATTTTAATAAAAGGTTTTATTTCATTATTTTGGGTGATCTATTTCTTTAGCAATTATTTGAGAAACAAATAATCTAACTATCCAGTGACATGAGGTTGAGAGTTATAATTGAATTTTCTTTTCTTTTTTACCTTTTATGTTAGTATTTTATTTCGGGTGATCTACTTAACATTTATTTACAGAAAACGATCTAGTTATGCAGGTCAGATGTTCTGATTGTCTGTCACAGTTCAACCATAGCATTTTTGCAAACCAATAAAACCCGTCTCGTTGTTTTTGTAGGGGCATTCCTTCCAAAAGTTGTGGAGAGCAGTCTTATGTCACTCCTCGCCATCCCGTTCATCGCAGTGGTGTTTCTGTTGGTCTGGAAGGTATGCGTAGCATCGTGTCCCGCTGAGCCTTCAACACCACAGCATTTCGCTTCAAATCCTGATTGTTTTTTGCCCTTTCGTTGCAGATTAAATCAAAAAGAAACGCCCCCCAAACCGAACGGAGTCCGGAAGAAGGTCCCGCCCTTTTCTCAGGAGAGGAAGCCAATATACCCCCATTAGATGTGGAGATATCTGAAAAGTAATGTCGGCAACAGACAAATCTGCATAGTTGTGGTTTCTACACTTATGTTGAGACCTAAGAATGTCACTTTTGAGGTCTGTTTTGGTCCGATTGAGTTATTTCAACCAACACTTCCTGTTTTCCTTTTCCAGAAACAGATTAAATATTATCATGGCAGTGTAAATCCAGCCCCAGCTTAACCAATGCAGGTAAATAATGTTCTCATAATAAATAAAGCATTAACCTAACCTGCTTTACCGCATAGATGAATAAAGATTCACCAATTTTGTTTCCCATTAATGACATTTCAGCCACTCCTTCAGACGGCACGACGGACTGGAACAAACAAGCACCACCTCCGAAAGCTTCTCTTACTGAACTTCTAGTTGTGAAGGACGCATACAGGCCTGAAACGCAACGAACTGATGCCCTCTCATATCAACCACTGCTGAGCCCTTTGGGGTAGAAACGGCTGCTCCTTCTGAGAACTTCTGAGAGTCGCTCTTCATGCTCTTCAAAGCTTCCTACTCCTCTCGGAGACTGTGCAGGGGGAATCTGATGAAAAACAGAACGGCATTGGATTCAGCTGGAGACGTCAAATAGCCGAGCGCATTTTTTCGAGCGCAGGAGCCGCGGTTCAGAAGGAGGGCAGCCATGTTGTTGCTTGAGAGCAGATGGCTATCTAAAAGGAGTTTAAGCAGAACTGACTACCTCCAGCTGCACTGGTCCATCTCCTTCTTTCTCTCTTCGTCCCTGTTCTCTTTCTTTCCTTTGGTCTGGGTGTCCAGATAGACGCCTTTTCAGTTTTTTGAGTGCTTGAATCAGTAAAGTCGTTCTCATCTGATTTGTGAATTGTTTTTATTGTCACTATAGACTGGTGGTGTGGACTTAATTTATTTATTACCGAATACGACACGACACCCGCATGGCAAGAAATATCGATCGGGACGGCGAATACGCCATCGTCTCGACCTTAAGACATATCCCGCAATCCTTAATCGCTTGTGTATTTCGACAGTTCATACTAGCCGCAACCTTGTAAGTACTTGTTTTTAACGCTATATATCGAATATTAAAGTCTAATTCGCGATTAATATAGTTAGTTTCACATTATGGCTTTTTATAAAGTCTGTCAGTGTTTTGAAAAAGTCCTTTAGTCAAAGAAAATCTCTGGTGGCTGCTAATTTTATAGACGTCTCAGCTTTTGTCAACGCTCATGAGAGATAGATTTTAATTCAAAGATGTTTTCTGCCATACTAAAGTGAGATCAGGCTTTTAAAAACTCAACTAGTATTACATAAAAACAAAACGGTACACCTCTCACCAAGAAAAAGCGACTTCGAATACAGAAATTTGTTCGTTCTTTGACGCCGTCGTAAAACGTGTAAGCTTCTACTCGTATTTTTGTGCCTTTTCATAGCATGGCTCTCCCTGTAAAGATTCTTTTTGGATAACCAGCCATATATTTATTATGAGAAAAAAAATAATATAATGATATTGCACTAGTTATATTGCTCTAGGACATTTCATAACACGATCCGGTTTTGGTCTCCTGCTGAGTACGAAACGATTTATGCATGCTCACATCTGACGTCTTACATGGCTTGCGCTTAATCTGTACATACTGATTTATGATAGCTACGACTCATATAGAAAAGTGCTAATGATTTTGAGACGAAACTCAGAGGAGATCAGATTTGATTTGTACCCTGCTTTCTCCAACTGGTTGTAATGATCTATATCCTGTGTTGTGGGGAATAACCTGTTGTCTGCCCAGTCTTCGTTTTCTTAGTTAGAGCACAACAGTTTTTTTTTTTTTTTAAGATACAGTATGTAATGTGAAGTTGACATTTGGTGAGTACTATCTTGTCCTGGTTAAGGTGGATGTTTACAAAAACTTGTATTAACATTGGCAGCAATGGAAACGTCTCCCATTGTAGTGTTCTAACGGTTTTCATGCAGTTAATCCAAGTCATTCTAAAGCTCTCGATAGGGGCACGTCAGTGTATTTGCTTTTTCCAAAACAGATTTCGGGACAGCGCTGAGATTTGGGATCTGAGTTTCATTTTTACACTCATTCAGGAAACTCTGTGAACTGGAGGGCTTCCTTTGGCGGCTTTGTTGGTGCCTTGATAAGGTTCCATGTAAAGAGTCAATAAGTAATTGTGACAGATAAGCTGCACCATAAGTGGAAACATCCTACATGTTGTATGAGTTTTGTGTGCGAGTTAGGACCCCCAAAACACCAACCGCAGACCATACGAGCCAGCCAGTGAAATTCCCACCACTGCCCTGAAACTACTGGGAATGTTGGCGAAGTGTCAGAAGGCACTGTGAGGCTGATTTGAAAGGGACGTACAAGGGAACCGTACCAGGATTTTTCAGATTTGGCACGTCCCAGTTGCCGCAGTTGGATCCTGCATCATATTTGTAAGACTGCAGAAGACAGCTAGTCAGGAAGCCAGTCAGGGTGCCAAACGTAAACAAGGAATTGTGGCCCAGTCATTGTCTGGGTGACAGTCTACTGTATTCTGTATTTTATATGAATATATGCAAATATATGTATGAGATGTGAATAAAATACATTTATCCACCATTGCTGAGGCTTGGGTGGGCTTTACTTCCCATTACAACCAATAAAACCATAATGACAGTTGAGCTGTCTGGGTTTGATTTAACCTTTTTTCCTTTCGACTTCCTTTTAAAATGTACTGATGCATTTAAAAAGGACGGCTTACTTGCTTACTCACCCTCATCCGAAGCCAAATTACTTTCTTTTTGTAGAAGGAAATACTGACTAAACACGGTTCACATTCATGATGGTTAATGAAAGTTGATAAAAGACAGACTTCTGGGTTTTTTCAGTGATATGGTTAATCCTAAATGATTCATTCTGAAGGAGTCGAGTTCACCTCACTGACTCAGTTCAGTGTTTTGTGAATAATTAGGGATGGGGGAAAAAACTGATTCACATATTTCAAAAATCAATTTTCTAGTTAATAATAATAGCATGATGTTGTCAGAACAAAACAGTAACAGCAATGAAGGAGAAAGAATACATCCTGCCCCATTTTCAGCAAGGGCAAGTGTTTGGGGGGAAAAAATACGATATCAGTACGATATCTTTAGTTATTATGGGAAGTAGGGATGTGGCCAAATAGTGAATTCGTATTCGGAAAGGCGAGGAAAACGAACAACACGTTCTACGGAGTCGCTAAGGGGACATGATTAGCCGCTAGCTAGCGGTAGCCTGTGAAAGTAATTTAAAAGCGATTTTAACGACGCCCTGATCCCTGCACTTATATACAGTATAATTAACGTTACCCAGCAACATAATTGGGAGAGAAAACACTGAAATACATGTTTCCTCCCATCTGTATTTAGGCGTTTCGTAGTACATGGAATTTCCTTCCTAAACAACCGTACGAGCTGATTCGGACACATCCCTAAGGGGAAGTGTGAAATATTTTTGATTTATTAGGAAGTTATTAGTTAATAGGAAACACTGATTTCTTGAGTCAGGACTACCCATACTATAGACTAGTGTGTTTTTGTAATAAAATACCAGTGCGTTTGATGTCCAGTGTGCACAAAAAAATCGTGATCGATTTTTAATCGAACCGTGACCCCAAGAATCAATATGAATAGAATTGTGAGGTAATGAAAGATTCCCGCCTCTAGTGAATAACACCTAACAAATTCCTCACACAAAACTATTGTATGACTGTTTACTATTGTCCTCTCTTAAGAGCTTTGCATTATTGAAAAACTATTTTTCTGTTTAACACCATAAAGCTGCTTTTCCGCAATAAAGCTCTATGAATAAAGATTATCTTCAAATGACTAAATATTGATACTGTTTTATATGGAGCTGTTTAATGATGCTTTGATTGTTCCATGTTAACAAATCATTGACTTTTATTACACTGTAGAATCCTCTTTTTGTGTCTCACGGAAGACAAGCAATAAGAGCATGTGGGTTTGCAAGGACATGAGAGTAAAACAATGTTCATTTTTTGAGTGACTTGTTCCTTTAAGAGTGTGTGCCGTTGGTTGTTATGGGTCAAATATCTTTTCTTTTCATTTACTAGGAAACAGCACGCCACAATCGCACGCACTGAGCATACTGGTTAAGGGTTCAAATTTCATTTAAATGATACCATTCTCTTTCCTGTTAAATGAAACAGTACATTTGGAATGTAATCTTTATGAGGCTTTATACAAAAGCTGTTTCCAAAGAATATCCATAATGTGAGCATTTTTAACACAGCGTTTAGTATTTCAATATTTTGCATTTCATTTAAATTCCCGGTATGATTAAATAGGACATTGGATGCTCATTTCCCCATTCTTTAGGGTTTTCATGAAATGTCTGCAACATACTTTGGTTAAAATTTCTGTGGTTGTGTAAAACAACACTGTTTTTACCTTGTCAAAAACAGCTCTGTTCACAGGACCCGGTGCATGTCTCTTTAAATGCTAACGAGCTCTGCTCACCTCATCCCACCCCCTAAAGTGTGAGACTTACTTCTTCTGGAGGTGCAGCTGGATCACGAAAATTGGGTACTCATGCATCCTTGAGTTTAAACTTTTACGCAAACCCTGCTTTGAACTGTCCCTCGAATTTAGGTGTATCCAGTGGCGCATTACCATTAAAAACATAACTAATCCACTGTGTCCTCAGTGGCTCTCATGTCGGGAGAAAATGAAGACTCTTATGTTCACTTTTACATCCAGCTACAAAACATCTGCATTGTTTACTAAATATTGTTGTCGCTACAGCGACTCGGACGCTGAGAAAATGGCAGTTGGCGCACAACTGGCTGAGGGTGGGAATATGACATCATACTGCTCAGAAAATTAAAATGGCAGTGTTAGCAGTAGATGTACACATCTACCCTATAATGATAAACAGAGCTAATTTGCATTTAAAGGAACAATCCCTCAGAATAGGATGATTTTTGCAGAGCTCATTTTGACAAGGTAAAAAGGGTGTTGCTTTACACAACCGTTAAAAATTTTTAACCAAAGTATATTATGGACCCCTTTAAAAGGATAATTCACCCAAAAATTAAAATTCTCCCTAATGAAAAAACTAGCATATGCTGGTTAGATATGTTTTGAAGCATGGCTGCTGGTTTGAGCTGGTTCTTAGCTGGTCATGTGCTGGTCCTAAGCAACTAGCTCCCGCTCAGGACCAGCACATGACCAGCTTAAACAAACTCAGACCAGCAGCCATGATTAAAAACATAGTTAACCAGCATATGCTGGATTTTTCAACAGGACTGTCATCATTTACTCTTTTGTTGTTTTGGACCCCACTGATTTTCTGTATGGACAAAACCAGTGGACACACTGGTTAAGAATGGTATAATGGTGAGCAAATTGTGATTGAATACAAATTTTTAAGTAAACTATCCCTTTAAGTGCTTTTATTCGTGTAGCATTTCAATCCCCAAATTAATTACAAGCTGTTTATGGTCCAAATACAAGCCTGTGGAGTGAAAATGCGCTACACTTAAGGTGATTGATCGCATACCATCAGGGAATTGTTGTAAAAGTTAGGCCCAACTCTGAGCTAACAAGGTGTGTATGGTGGTACCTAATGTAAACCTGCTGTGCACAGATCCTCCAGGGCCTTTAAACACCCCTGTAGGGTAACAAATCCTTGTTACCTCAGTATTATTATGCTCACTAAAAACAATTACAGCCAAAACGAGCATTGTTAAGCATAATGGTGGTTCAAGGGTTTAGTGAGAAGTAGCGCCAAAACTGGTAATTTGAGCTAGTTTATTTGTGCGAGTTAAGGATGTACAGACATTCGGTTCTCCGTGCCACGCTTGTGTGGGCAGCGGCCTCCCGCTGCTCAAATATGCAGGCGCTTGAGCGCGCTACAATAAACTCTGCCGTCTCTTGAATCTTGAACCCAGATTGCAGAATGCATAATACAGATAAAAATGGAAGCGTTTTTGCATAACAGTCTACGGCTCGGTCGCCTCTGCCCTTCTCGGCGGCCCCCTCGCATCGCATTAGCGGCGTTCGTGTGGGTTGGTACGCTGGTTGAGAGCCCAGGCAGATGACACTATAAGCCTGTCCCCCTGAATGCCAGCCTCTCCTGTGACAGTACGTACATTAACAAAAAAAGGGCTTTTGAATGTGTGACAAAGGTCTTTATGAATTTAAATTGTGTGTGTTTTTTCTCGGCGGTGGGAATCGGCACAGGACCTTAGTCACAGGTCATGTGGTTTAGGGTTACTAAAAGCCTCTACCAATAGAGTTGTGTTGCGCGCTTTTTGCCCTTTTACAAAGCCCTTTCTGCAGCCGCGAGAGAAAGCGCTCGCCCCCAGGTGGGGAGCGGAGACGGACGAGTCGGGTCCCTGGAGGCCGTAACCGGAGGCTTATCAGAGCCCGACGCTGTTCTGTAATACTCCTGTGAAAGGCCTTCTCCGCCGCCTCCCAATAGCTGCGTCTCTGGGCAGGAGGCTGTAATGGAGATCTCCGTGGCCCCTCGGTAAGCAACGAAGGAGCGAAAAAGGGGGGGTCTGTCTCAGGACGAGGCGTCCCGCTCCAAAGTCGAGCTGGGACGGAGGGAGAGATGACACTGCCGCGTAGGCGTGACAGAAGAGAGGAGAGGTCTAATGAGTCAGAGGGGAAAGGCTCGGGTTCTCCTCAGGGGTCCCCAGCCGCGAAGCGTCACCTCACGGGGTGCAGGCGGACACGCCCGCCATTCGAACGCCACCGCGTTTCTCACGGGCTCCCCGGGGAGCGCTTGTGTCGTGGCTGAAAAGGATTGGATAAAGACCGGCAAGGTTTACACCAGTTCAATGACATTCACATTAAAACCCAGGCCGATTCAGCCGGGATGAGTAACCTGAGATTTGCTGATATGACTAAGGCAAATACACAGTTGGGTAAAGATAAATGCCATGCTGCCGTGCAACTATGAGTCATGGCGCGACCATCGCCTGCTCGCTTCTTGGCTGCTATGCTGACTGAAATCCTAAAGGTTGTTTTGTCAGTCCTTTCGCCAGCTGATAAAACTGGCATCATACCATGGTGGCTTGAAAGGCTTCCGAAGAAGAATTTCAAGAGAAACCTAGCAGGGTGTTGTAAGTGATTTCGGAAAAGGCCGGATGACGCATTTGTCAAACCATTAGCACTCACCTGTGCAGGAAAAATATATCACGCAATTCAAAATTATCATTAACATGAGAGCAAAAGTCCAATCCAGTGTGTCACAATGTAAAATGCATTCACTTCCTCAAAAATCAGCCAGTTCAGTGAGAGTTTTTTATTTCAAAATACATTATATAACCCCACGCATCGTTTTGATTCCCAGGGGGATAAAGGGTGTGTAAAAAGAGGTGTTTCCTTTTATAAGAATGAACACTGTTGGGTGTTCTTATTGTTTGCTGCTGTTTGAAATGCAGATTCTTTTCACACCATTCGACTGAATTATTTCAAAAGAGTAACTTGATAACCTTGAGGGTTTGGCTGCACATCTAAAACATATTCCCGTATACAAAGACATATTTCCCTGGAGATTTTCAGAAAATGACATGAAAGACATCCATTTCATACATATTTGATGTCATGTGGGTTACGGCGAGTGCAATATTGTAATTGAAAAGTAGAGACCAAATTAATGTTTTGTGTTTTCCTAGCAGATTTACCTTGCTGTTTCAACTTGTTGCTGATTTTTCAAATACATCATATGCATAAATCCGCTTGTTAAAAGAGAAGTTCACTTCCAGAACAAAAATTTAGCCTGCAGATAATTTACTCACCGCCTTATCATCCAAGATGTTCATGTCTTTCTTTCTTCAGTCGTAAAGAAATTATGTTTTTAACCTCAAATGCTCATCTTGTCTAGCTCTGCGTGAACTCTGTGTATTCCGGTTTATGACAGTTAGCTTATGTTGAAAAACTCCTGTCTCATTTTCTCCTCAAAATCGCTGTTTTACCTTTTTTTTTTTTTTGTAGAGCGTTTGACCCTGCTTCCCAGCAAGCAATTTGTGGTCTAAAAAAACGTATATTAGCCGTTGAAACACAGCCTAGACGTCTAAACATAGCCCTAGAATAGACTATACATATATATATATATATATATATATAAATATATATAAATATAGAAATAAAACCAAACACCTTGTAAACGCTGTTGACTTTGCTTACATGATGAAATATCATATATCTCACAAGTATTTTGCAAAAAAATGACATGTAACTAAATTCAAGATTATTTGGTCTAGAAGTGGGTTACAAATAGCCGGACTATATCGGGTCTATAGTTAAACTAGACGTTGAAATGATGACTATTGCTTGCTGGGTTCTGTGTTCACTGTGTAAACATTTGCTCTGTACTTTTGCAGTGATGTAGGACGATTTTGAAGTTGGATGAGAAAATTAGATGGGAGTTTTTCATTTTTTTCGACATACCCCGGTCTTGAACCGGAATGCACAGAGTTCACACAGAGCTAGAGAAGACGAGCATTTGAGGTTAGAAAGTATATAAATTGTACATTTTTGTAGTAATTAACCAATCGTTTCGCTAGATAAGAAACTTCTTCCTTGGATGGGCTCGCTTAGAGCCCTTTGAAGCTGAATTTAAACTGTATTTTGGAAGTTCAAACTTGGGGGGATCACTGAAGTCCATAATATGGAAAAAAAATCCTGAAATGTTTGCCTCAAAAAACAATTTCTGTCCGACTGAAGAAAGAAAGACATCAACATCTTGGACGACAAGGGGGTGAGTACATTATCTGGAAGTGAACTTCTCCTTTAAGTCTGACGTCACACGTCACGGATCAAAATGCTCTTTCAGATGCCATTAGAAAACAACAAATGGTGCTAATATACACTCAGAAAGTGATATAATGCTAGCAAAAAAATAAAATCCAAACCTTTAACTCCATACCGAAATCTCAGACAGCCAGACAATGAAATATAAATAAATAAATCTAAAAATTATTTGTGTTTGGAACGTTGTGAGCAGGGAGACTAGTGTGCATCGTAAGTTTTTATTTTTTATTAAATTTTTAATATTAATAAACAGTGCTTATAAACGGCTGCTGAGAAAGTATTTTTAAGTGAAACGAGTTAAGGACTTGGACTCGGAAAAATCATTCCTTATGTCACCACTCTTAAACCAAACCAAAATATATATATATTTAAAAATCATCTAAAAACAATTAATTATATATAATTTATTGATTATTGATATATAATGAATTTGATATAAAAGCAGAAATTTAAAATCATGCTGCGCATGTTCAGTTGAGTGAGCCGTTGAACGGACGTGGTTTGAGCGCGTTTTATGCAAATTGCTAGCGGTCGTTAGTCAATTTCCATGTACAAACATCCGGATTCAGCGACTTTACAACGAAGGTAAGAGAGCGTATTTTCGTGTTTACTCACCTGTTGAATACTGCGTAAGAACTTTTCCTACACTCAAAGCAGATGTTGTCATAAAGCACATATTTTTGCTCCAAAAATGAGAATTAGAGATTTTGAAACGTAACGTCTCTCGTGTGCCTCATTCCTAATCTCTCTCATTCTGCCTCATTAATCATTTCATCGGTAACGTAACTTACCTACACAGTATATCCTTCGACTGAACTATTATTTATAATTATTAACAGGTCTTATATGTATCTGGTTAACTTCAACATAACTGCTGTCAATTCTCAATGGCTACTTCATGCCAGAGAATTGCTAGTTACTTAAAGAATTTAAAAGTTCACCTTTCACCAAATTTTCCATCATTAACTCTTGGCCGGCCGCCAAAGTAAGTTACAGTTCTTACATTTCTATAAAGTGTGTCCATAGAGAGGATGATAAATTAAGCATATGCCCAGAGGTTAAGCGTTTAATTAAATATGGAGAAACCCAGTGAACACGACTCTCTTAAAGTTTATCTAAACACAGTTTCTCTGCCAGACTGTCGAAATGAAGAATCACTGGCATTAAAAGTGGAACATTTATCTCATGTATGAGGAAGCAATAGATAAGAAATGATAAGAATCACCAAAATGGACATTAATGTCATGGTTTCATTCAGATGCTTTGTTTATCAGCCTTATCTTAATTCAGTAGGTATATATGAACATGAAACATGCAAGCAGGTCAAGGCTTATGGATTTTATATAATTCACAGATGTGTGAATTCCTTTCACGTGGTCTTGCAGTTGGTTTTAACAACAAACATCTGATACCCTCTTTTCAAAATGTAATCCTCCAGTCATTAGCCTTGCCCAATAAATTTTCATGGTATGAGGTCTTTGTAAGAAGTTCCAATTAAATCGCATATTTAAAGAATGAGGCATCATTGAACTGTGGTGATAAAGTGGCTAGTTCCTGTTGTCTAGTGCCTTTTATCCTTTGAAACAAACCACCACTGCAAATTGCTTTCTAAGCAAAGAACAAAGAAGCTGACATGTGCTTCAAATCTCTGTTAAATTGTTTTTGACAAAGTGGGCATTTAATGCCAGTACAAATTTTTGATACAGATACTCTACATAAACCTTGAGAAACATCATTTCTAATTAAATTTAATAACAGAGCGGCTCACCGACCCAATCCAGTGCCCAGTCTTTCATGATAAAATCGCTCTGAGCAAAGCTGAAACGCTTGCAAAAAGCCAAGCCGACAAAGTTCTCCCAGGCTGTTGCACCTATTTGTGTGAAAACTTGATTGTCAATATTCTATTGCCAAGTCAGAGTTACACTGCACTCTTGATTGGCATTTAGTGGGTTTGTTAAACGCTTAGTTTTCTACCGCACCCTAACATGCACTCGCAAGTATCAGATCTCCCCATCTTTTCCTATCTTTTTTTTATGCATGTCTGACTAATAGTTTGAACTATTTGCCATAAGCAGAATGCAACAGGTTGATAGGAATGTATTAAATTATTCTCCTTAAATGAGTACTTCCAAGCACTGACAGGTTACAATTAAAAAGTGTCTGCAAAATGTGTGAATATCCAAGGATATATCCTAGATTGTCCAAAAAGTAGGCTGCTTGAGTAGTATTGGAAATGTTGTGCAGTTTTTATGGTTATCATTGCAAATTTTGAACTTTTATCTACTTGTTTTCAGAGCTACAGGGAAAGCTGCAGTTTCCTGTGATTATCATAGCAGATGTAAGTAGATCAAGCATTTTTATGTTTTTTTTTTACATGTTTAAAACTAGAATGTAATATATATTGTGCGTAGATATAAATATAGCTGTTATGCTACCCGCAGTTGGAACCAGCTTCCAGAAGAGATAAGGAACAGTTGCGTAAAGCATTTAGACTAGTCTTACAAGTTAGTCGTCCTTAAGACAGTGTCTTAACATAAAGCCCTGGTTTATGCAATGTGCTAAACCAGTAGCCACATTTAAATCTAGACTCATAACTCATCTGTTTACTACATGAGCAGTTTGCTATGTCTAAATGATTCTTTTTTGTTTTTTTATTTATAATGAAACATTGACAGACAAAGAGTCAAAACAGGATACAGTTACTGGTCTCCTTTCTTGATTATCCACCTTTTTCCTGAAGGTGGACGTTTCCCCTGACTGGAACGTTGCTTTGCATTTCCGGTCTCCGGTGTTTCCAGTCAAATTAACATATTTTCCCGAGCTGATGGGCGTTGGAAGCAAAAAAAAAGTGGGTGGGTCCTCCCCCTGAAAAGATTTACTGGAGTAAATGCCATTTTCATGTGTTCTGGTGTCTATTAATAATACAAATTGCCTTTATAGCCTAAAACCATTAACGCATACCTGGCAATGTTTCTCAGAAATGAACACAGCAACAAGTAACAGTAAGTTGTTTTGAACAAAATAATGTAAAAGCAACAGGTGAACAAATGATGAACATTCACTTGAAGGAATAGTTCACCCGAAAGTGAAAATTCTGTCATTAATTACTTACCCTCATGTCGTTCCAAACCCGTAAGACCTTCGTTCGTCTTCGGGAACACAAATTAAGATATTTTAGATGAAATCCAAGAGTTTTCTGACCCTGCGTAGACAGCAATACAACTGACACTTTCAAGGCCAGAAAGGTGGTAAGCACATTAAACATAAAAAGTAAAGATGTTAAAATAGTCCATGTGACACCATAATTTTATATTTAACGACTTTATTTAACAATTTCTTCTCGTCCATGTCAGTCTTCGCTGCGCGGCCACCAGAGTACCATGAAGCATGAGAATGGAATGGAGTTGAATTCATTAGGGCATTCCTTAAAAGGAATGGATTTGACTGATGGCGCTCTGAAAAGTAAACAGACACATGTGCTGAATTAGAGATGGTAAAAGTGATTGGGTCCTTTATTATTGGTCCTAAAAAGTGGGTGGGTCTTGCCTTACCCACATACAACGATTCTGACGCCCATGTGATAATACAGTGTTAAACCTGAGAAAATGGCACCATAATTCCATCACTTTACAGTGTCACAGCGACCACCTTTTTGCAGTAACTTACCTGTCATAGTTTAATGAAAACACATGAGCGCACATATAATACATACAGCTCCCAATTGGGCGAAGTTAGGAGGATTTTTTCCACGAAATTATAATTATGTAATATAAGTACACATTATTTTATTTTTTTACACAGAGTATTTTAGTTTAGGCACTGCAAACCATGCTTGTTTTCTCTTTCCAGCTTTTGACATAGAATGCAACACATACACTGCCAGACACAGGCACATTTGCTGGTGCACAAAACAAGCACTTTACAGGAATTCCTTAAGTTTATTGCTGTTACTGTGGTAGCCAACAGCAGCACTGTTTAACCATGCACATTTTTAGATTTGGTTATACTAAAAAAAGTTTGTTTAATTAATTTAGTCGATCTTATTACACCATTTCAACATGGGTTTCTATGGAGACCAGAACACAACAGCATCCAAACGGATGTTTAAATCCATCATGGTGGCGCTCATTGGTTACTCGGGGAAAAAGGTGGATTGGTAGGAAGGAAAAAGTGCCTGAACAGAAAAAATATCAAAAGGGTTGCAATATGGATACATGCATATTAAGATTTATAAATATGACCCTGGACCACAAAACCAATCATAAGTAGCATGGGTATATTTGTAGCAATAGCCAAAAATACATTGTCTGGGTCAAAATAATACATTTTCTTTTATGCCAAAAATCATTAGGATATTAAGTAAAGATCATGTTCCATGAAGATATTTTGTATATTTCCTACTGTAAATATAAACCTTTATTTTTGGTTAGGAATATGAATCGCTAAGAATTTTATTTGGACAACCTTAAAGGCGATTTTCTCAATATCTTGATTTTTTTTTTTTTTTTTTTTGCACCCTCAAATTCTAGATTTTTAAATAGTTGTATCTCGGCCAAATATTGTCATATCCTAACAAACCATAGATCAATGGAAAGCTCGTTTATTCAGCTTTCAGATGTATATATCAAAAAGCTGTCTTTCCATATTTTCTTTCCATATTGCATATTTCTGTCACAATCTGTTCCCGCTGTATTTGCTGAAGCCATATGCAGTGATGGCTTTTTCGCTGCTATTAGTACAATCTTTATTACTTTAAAGATTTAAGGTTAATCACTAAATCCAGTATATGTCCAAGGAGTAAAATATAACCTGTATTCTCTAAAACCTCCTGTATAATTGTATGTATTTCCTTCCAAAACACCTTTAAAATTCTGCAAGACCAAATAATATGGACATGATCAGCTCATAATGTCCCACATTGCTTCCAGCAAGATCCTTGATTTGTTACTTCCTTTTTTTAGCTCTCAATTTTGAAGTACTAAAGAAACATCCTGTATTTTTCCAGAACAGAATTCCCATAAAGCTCTGGAAATACTAGTTACACACTGTAAATGCTGTATATTTAGATACTCTTCTTCTGATATATGGATCTGCATTGACCTTTAATGTCTTGAATACAGGTATACATTTGAATACAGGTATAAATTCTTAATATGAATTTTTTTACTATCCTTTGTATTGTATGGTTTAATAATTATGCTTACCAGGGGAGAGTACTCATCCATCTGCCTTTTAATTGCCATGTCATAATGTCCAACTTGTAAAAATATGTAAAAATCCTGTTTCTCCAGTCCTTATGACATCATTAAATTCAGAAAATTTTGAATTTCCCACCTCTGGTATGATTGAGCAGTATGCAGTTATTCCCTTGTAAGCCCAAAACCTTTTATCTAGCCGGGCAGGGAAAATTTCAGAGACAGCCAATCCAACTTAATATCCTCATTTGATTCTGTGTTCTCTGTTTAAATGTCATCATCACCTTGTACCTTTTTTTTCCCGCATTTTGTCCGTTGACTTATGTTTCCACTTATCTCTTTAAATTTTATATTTTCACCTAAAAGTGACTGAATAAGGATTGGTGTTTGAGACATTTCTAGTTGTTTCCATTTTGAAATATAGCTAGAATTGCGCCTACAAACGAAATTTCCCAATTGAGCAGGAATATAATTGTTGTGCAAGCAAGGTTGCCCCTTTTTCTTTTGCTAATCGTAATTTGCTAATTTTTTTTTTTCGCTTTTTCAAATGAATCTTGAAATTATTCTGAATCATGAAATTGTTTCCTGGAATAGATATAGCAACTGGGGTACTATGTTCATTTGAACTGATTCTGTTTTGTTACTCATATATAGAGGGTAATGGCTATCTATTCACATCTGTTTTTATTGTCTTATTAATGGGAACATAATTGCTTTCATGTAACATAGAGAGGTTTTTAGGTATAATTACCCCCATAAATACTTGATACTCTAAGAATTCAGTTTAAAATTATTCAATTTAAAATGTCTCATTTAAAGCCTGAGATGGAGAGAAATTAAATGCCATAATATGTGTTTACTGTATGTTTACTAATTTTTTTTTATTCTTAGCTGTTTTAATTCATTTTAAATATTTTTTAACCATTTAACCTTTAACTGTCACCCCCATTTTTTAACATAGACGTGAAAGTGCACTATCAAAACTTAAATTGTTAGTACATTTTCTAATATGATTTTGAAGTATCATTTCCATGGTAATGCAATGTCAGATTTTAAAATGGACTTGAAATTATGAATTATAATATAATATAATGTATATAATATATAGTCATTTCTAAAACATGAAAGTGAAAAAAAGAGTTTTGGTGACAAAGGTCAGAACTCCTGTTATGATGTAGATTTTTGACATGCACTCTTGTCATAAATTATTCTATTAATGTTCCTACATAATTTGTAATATGTAGGAGTCTTAAATCCTTTCAACAATATATAGTTTGTCATGATTAGACTAGGATTTAATTGTAATATAGTGAAGTAAATGTAGGCGTCCCTCAGGGACGGGTGACAGTCAAAAGGTTCAACTTTTTATTATTTGCTTCTATTGTTGTACTATTTTCATTCCATTTTATGTAAAGCACTTTGAACTGAACAGAAAAGACCATTTTAAAAGTTATTTTAAATTAGTATTTTTTTTGTTTTGTTTGAATCTATTAATAACTCTGGGATTAGAAACTGAAGTTAAGTTGTCCAAATCTTGTCCAAAACTTATTTCCAGAGAGATATTATTAAGTTTACAGGCTACAGTAGTTTTTCAGTTGTAGAAAAAAATATTTTTGACATTTAAAATATAATTCTATTATTATAATCCTGTTCTGAACATATTAAGTTTTTTGAAAGATAATGATAATAAAAACAAAATTGATAAGTATAATTCAGAGAATGAGAAAATCAGTATAAGCCTGTTTTACCAGTGTTTTGATGATTATTTTTTAAGGCAGTCTATGTTATAAAATAAATATTACAATAATAATAGTTCAAAGTATAAATAGTTTTTAGTCAGTTAAAATAAAAAAGACTAGTCTCCTCGACGCCCATGAAACATTCTCCCTTAAACAGCAAGAACGAAGTAAACATGCATCTTTGTTTATATTGCAGTGTGCTGTATATAGCTGCAATTAACGTTACTTCTACAACAAACAGCAATATAAACAACAGCTGTGCATGCTTGCTTTACGTGTTCTTATAAAGTAATAAGTAAACAAGCACACCTCTCAACTGAGAACCCCACTCACCGGCAGCTGCGGGCGGTATTAAAGGTGTCATAGTAGTGCGCTAAATTACTAAATGTGTCTGAGCGTAGGGGGGGCCTCTTGGATGAGGTCATCGAGTGAAAGGTCATCGTGTGGGTCATTTTATTTACGCCTAAAGTGTTATTCATTCATTTTACTAATACTTTAATATAGGCAGGCCTTCACAAAAAGGCCTCTTTTAGTTTTGCAATGACAAAAGGGCACTTTGGGCATCAATGGGCAAAGTGGCAAGTGCTTAAACATATATGTGCTTTATAAATAAATTCAAAAAGAAAGTAAACAAAATGAAAAAAAAAAAAAATTCTAATACATTTTTAAATATTTTAATATGTGACCCTGGACAACAAAACCTGTCATTAGAGTCCATTTTTGAAAGTGGGATTTTTTTGAACAATGAATAAATAAGCTTTCCATTAATGTTTGATTTGTTAAGATAGGAAGCGGCCACTCTAGTCAATGCTTGTGTTTATACTTGCCGCGGTGCGGCTCGTTGAAGTGGCTCTCTGCGCTGCATCTCTAAAGTTAGGCTAATCCCCCACCTCGTCCTTACACACCCCCCAACAATTCGAATTTCCGTAGGCGGGATTTAATTTAGTGATATTCTAATGGACCGTGTTGTCACATCATTGCATGCAGAAAACAAACGCTGTACACTGTAAAAAATAAAAAACACAATTTGTTGAGTCAGCTCAAAATAATTTGTTACCCTGCTGCCTTAAAATTTTAAGCTCAGTCAACTAAAATAAGTTTAATCAACTTGAAATGTTAAGTTGTACTAAGTAACAACTTAGATATTGGTGTTTGCCATACTTAACAGATGGGTAAGTAACCCAGCTGCCTAAAAATTTTAAGTTGATTCAAATCAAATATCTAAGTTGTCACTTAGTATAATTTAACATTTCAAGTTGAATAAACTTTTTTTGAGTTGACTGAACTTAAAAATTTTAAGGCAGCCAGGTTACAAATTTTTTTAAGTTGACTCAGCAAATTGTTTTTCACAGTGTAGTCCAAAGGAGCCGTTTGTTGTATTTCTTGGAAATATTTTTTTTTTTTTAAATGAAATATCTCCCTTTGGAGTGGACTTTGAGATTTGTAACTTTGTAGATCTTTTTTTTATGCCCAAAGATACACACCACACACTGACTAAAATTCAAATAGTAAAAAAGCATAATAGCACCCTTTTAATTCTTCAAAATTTGTAACTGGTACTTCATTTATAAGTGTAATATTTAAATATTTATTTAACATTCTTACATATTTTAATATTTTATATGAGAGTTTTTAAAGTATATAAATATTCAGCAAAAATATCAGCTATTGATCATCATGCATTTTGGCAGCATGCATGAAAAAAGCAGTTTTGACATTTTGATGGTCATCCTTTTTGTGTTTAACAAGGAGATGTCATCAAAACTTTTGAATCATGAAACATAAAGGTGAGTAGAATTAAAGCAAACAACTGTGAAATTTAATTATCAACTATTTTCTGAAGGTGCAACACAGTTTGAATGGCAATGCCACTTGTGTTATTTTGAACAGGGTTTTCGTGGAAATCGCGCAAGTTACTTTTCATTAGCATTTTAAAAGTATTTCCATTAGTATTAGAAAAACAAAAACCCTTATAAACCCTGACCATCAAATGCCGCCCATGGATAGGATAACCGCCATTTCTCTTTAATGATCATGAGTCATGTATCATATCCCCTAGGCAGTCATCAGTTTCTTGAGTTAAGTCTATGCTGAAGCATTTAAAATCTTTACAGGTTTGGCAATACTTATGCTTTGTAGTGCGAAAGCATTTTAAAACACATATACATGTCTGGGTCAATTTCAGTGCAGAAAGAATAAGTGAAATGGAATTCCCTTTCAGCACTTCAGTAAAATGACCATAAAGTAAGACAGGTTCAATGACCTTTGTCACAAACATAATGATGTAGCAACTTCGCACCAGCTGCACTGAGCACCTGATAAACTTTATTAAGGGTACGTAAACAAACTTCAAAGATTTTGTGGCCGACAAGCAATAACGCTTTTATTACCCTTCATGTGGAGTCAAGTGTCTTTTTGAATCTTTAATCTAATGATCTGACCTGACAGAAATTTGACTTTGTTTCCAGTGTTTGTACATTTAAAGCTGTGCTCATATGAGATGTAACACAACAGTATGTGGGAGCTGAAGCCGCAGGCCAGTTACCCTAAAGGATTTTAACTTGCTTGAACTCAACATGCATCCACATAACAGATGTATCTCCTGTTAGATATTAAGCAATGTTTACCCACACTACAACGGCGGCACTGGAAAGCCCTCAAGTCAATTGCTAATAAGATCCGATGTAGAGTTTTGGCTTTCAATGCAGAGCGATGAAATTAAATAAACAAAAACAAAAGCACAGGGACACTGAACTCCCTCTCTGACAGATCTGTATTGCTGTGGAAGTGCTCACTTTAAAAAACAAACAACTGCACTAAAAGCGGAGTAATTATTCTCTGAAATTCAGTTACTATATCAGGCCTAATCTTCATGATCTCAACCAGCAAGACATGCAGACCTATAAAAAACAAAACAAATCAGAAAGAAAATCATATGAATGAGATCACTTTAAGATTTTAGATATTTCTCCTATGAAGCGAAATTGAGACTTTGTTCTCAAATGAACTTCTGGTGGAAAAAATATCTTAAAACGTGTTGTCTGTGCTTTGCCATTCACATTTTATTGCTCTATTCTTTCTGTATCCTGTGTCTGTCTGTCTATCTATCTATCTATCTATCTACACTACCAGTCAATTTTTTTCAAGATTTTTAATGTTTTTTAAAGATTCTCTTCTGCTCACCAAGCCTGCATATATTTGATCCAGTATATAGCAAAGTCAGCAATATTGTGAAATATTTTTACTGTTTAATAAAATTGCTTTCTTTTTAAATATATTTTAAAATGTAATTTATTCCTATGATCAAAGCTGATTTATTATTATTATTAATATTTAAAACAGATGAGTACATTTTTTTTGATGAATAGAAAGATCCAACGATCAGCATTTATTTGAAATAAAAAGCTTTTGTAACATTATTCACTATACCATTCAAAAGCTTTGAGTTAGTACAATTTTTGGGGGGGGATAAATGATAGAAATTAATACTTTTATGTAGCTAGGATGCTTTAAATTGATCCAAAATGATGATAAAGACATTTATAATGTTACAAAAGATTTCTATTTCAGATTAATGCTGTTCTTCTGAAAGAAGAACCTGAAGAAACTCAAAGAAACCTGAAAAAAATGTGACTGAAGTAATGATGATAAATTCAGGTTTGAAATCACAGGAATAAATTATATTTTAAAATATATTCAGATAGAAAACAGTTATTTTAAATTGTAAAAATATTTCAAAATTTGACTGTTTTTACTATACTTTGGATTAAATAAATGCAGTCTTGGTGAGCAGAAGAGACTTCTTTAAAACATTAAAAATCTGTTCAAAATTTCTTTACTGTTCCAAAATATATCTCTTCTCTGTCTCTGATAAATTGTATTGCCTTTAAAACATTCTTTAAAACTGGTTTAAATGTTATACCGACAATTATTTTATTTTAAAATAAATTAAATTTATTTTTTAAAACTTTTTCAACTTCAGAGCTTGTCTTAAAGGAGTAGTCCACTTCCAAAACAAAGATTCACATATAATGTACTCACCCCCTTGTCATCCAAGATGTTCATGTCTTTCTTTTGAGAAAAACATTCCTGCATTTTTCTCCATATAATGGACTGATATCCATTTAAATGCGGCTTCAAATGATCCCAAATGCGGTTGTAAATGATCCCAGCCAAGAAGGAAGGGTCTTATCTAGCGAAACGGTCTGTTATTTTCATTTTAAAAATACAATAAATAAAATTTTTAATCTCAGTCGCTCATCTTGCCTTTCTCTCCATGAACTCTGTGTGTTCTGGCTTAAGACAGTTAGGGTATGTCTAAAAACTCCAATCGTATTTTCTCCCTCAACTTCAAAAATCATTTCAAAATCACCCTACATCGCTGCAGAAGTACCGACCCAGTCTTTGCAACGTGAACATGCAAAGAAGATCAAACACCCTCAACAAAAAAGGTAAAACAGCGATATAGGATGTTTTTGAAGTTGAGGGAGAACATGAGATTTTTCAACCCTAACTGTCATGAACCGGAACAAAAACAGTCCAGGCAGAGCAAGACAAGACGAGCATTTGGCATTAAAAAAGTATATAAATTGTATTTTTTTAAAACGAAAATAACCGATCGTTTTGCGAAATAAGACCCTTCTTCCTTGGGATCGTTTGAAGCCGCATTTAAACTGCATTTTGAAGTTCAAAATCGGGGCACCATATCAGTCCGTTATATGGAGAAAAATGCTGAAATGTTTTCTTCAAAAAACATAATTTCTTTACGACTGAAGAAAGAAAGACATGAACGTCTTGGATGACAAGGGGGTGAGTACATTATCTGTAAATTATTGTTCTGGAAGTGGACTTCTCCTTTAACAAAGTGTTCAATCTAGTTTGTTTCTAATTCTTATTTCTAAAGATAACACTTGTATTTATTTAATTTAGGAGAAGCATCTGCGATGAAACCAATACATCTAGCGGTAAACTTCTGAGATCTGGGAAAGAAACTTTTCTGGAAACTCGGCACCAGGTAAGACCATGGACCACTGTGACTGAATACAAGCATCATATATCTTTACATTATTTGTAAATCTTTGTAAAATAATTTAAATATGAATGGTGAATGAATGATGGTTAAAATCAGATTTTTTTTATACACATAAATCCTAATCGTGAGACTGACTAACACACGAAGACACACAAGGATTACATTGTATATATTTGATCAGATGTTAGTCATTTTGAATCATCAAAAAGGCTGAAAGTGAAACAGTTGGATTAGGTGGGAGGAGAGATGGATGTTTGGCTTAAAATGGTTTAGAAACAAAGTAAATATGATTAACACAATAAATCATGCACAAAATTGAAACTGATGTCCATGTTTTCTATTAGTAGTGGGTAGGTAATGAGAACAGCATTCTTTGTACTCCAAAGTTATTTAATGGATAAGTAGTACGTTTAATAAATACGGCACTATTACATCAAATTTTGAGACACACAGTGCCAACAAACAGCATGTTACAACACTCTCAAGTCTCCTTTAAACTTAACAACTCCTGCAAACCCCCCACCGATTACTGATCTTCAAAGAACATGTTTAGATTATGTGATTATTTTAACTGTCATTAACTCAGCATGACAGGAATGATACTATTCGTTTGTAGGAGTATTACTGAGTGAATAACAAGACTAGACTCTCAAAACCTCTCCTGCCTGCCAGACAATAGTTAAGTAAATTGAAATGTCAATGAGGAAACATTCATAAATGCCTTCTCTCCAGTCTTTTCGGTGCCTGCTTGTCTGTGGAATGAAATCACATGCGGCCGATATCAAGTGCACATAATTTGTGGAAAACCAATTTATTTATTTTTGCCCAGCCACCAAGCGCGAACAGTCTTAATGGAGTACAGTAAGTTCTGAAGATGCCGAACTAAGTCATTTGGGTGTTTTTGCTAATTATTATTTTTGATCTGTTCAAGAGACAATTTCATATTTTCTTAGTACTGGGACAGGTGTGGCTTGCAAAGCTGTTTAGCTTTCACAATATGTGGGCACCAATTTACCCTTTTAAAAGTTCCTGAATAAATACCCTAATAAAGTTTGAGAGGAATAGCTGTAAGGATAGTTACCTTAACAACCAGATGGCTTTTTAAATTAGTTTACCTTCCATATGTGTTGTCAACCATGTTAAAAGAGTGGGACAAAAAATAAATGTAAACATATGATGAGTCAATTCAAATGTACATGCATTAGCTGGTCGACCGTGAACTATCTAGTAGCACTTTCACTAGCAGAAAGTATGTAGCAGCAGGTTAATGGTAACCATAGGAAAAAACCTTCATGCTGTTTGTGCAACAGATTATTTGGGTGGTCCTCCTCGGTATTTTCCCATACATATAAATAAGTACTTAAAGGGATGCTTTATCCATATATTAAAATTCTGTTTGCAATTACTCACCCTCATGTAGGACTTTTTCTCTTCCTATTAATTAAACAGATGTTTAGCAGGATGTTCATGCTGCTTTAGACTAGGGCTGCCCTTGGCTAAAGATTTTTTTGGTCGACTAGTAGTCATTTTAAGCATTAAACCATATAAATAATAATAAGCCTTTAAATGCCTACATAGCTCAATAAGCGCTCAAGCGCACGCAAAATAGCTTGCCACAATGCACAGGCAGATATAATTATTAGGGGTGTAAGAAAATATCGATACACGTATCATGATATTTTATTTGGTGATACTGTATCGCAAAAATATCGAAACATCTGTCATGCAGTTACTTTTCAGATTCCTCACTCTGCACAGACACTTCAATAGCACACATTTTTCTAGGTTAACATTAGACTGAGCAACAATGTAAAGTTGATACTACTTACATATTTCAGATGAAAAGCCATATTTGAGGTTGATGGTGAGCATTTTGATGTTCTGTCCGATATACTATATTACCACATAGACCAGCTGTTAATGATCTGTCCGTCACAGACTGCTTGACTTTGCCATTTCCTGACGAATTCTTTTTTCTGCAACTAAGCGACTAATACATTTTTGGTTGACCAAGCTCTTCTTGTTAACTAACAGTTAGTCAACTATTAGGGGGCAGCCCTACTTCATACACTTTTTTTTTTTTTGAAAGAAATAGTGGAGAAACAATTTTTCCTAGTAAATTTTACAATGAAGAAATATCAAGTAAACATTCAATTAAAGGGCTAGTTCACCCAAAGTTGAAAATTCTGGCATTAATTACTCACCCTTGTGTTGTTCCAAACCCATAAGAGCTTCGTTCATCTTCAGAACAAAAATGAAGATGTTTTTGATAAAATTCAAGAGCTGTCTGACCCTGCTTAGACAGCAACGAACTGACACATTCAAGGCCTAGAAAGGTAGTAAGAACACTGTGAAAATAGTACAAATAGTCGAGAATACTTTTTATGTGCAAAGAAAACATTTTCTTCTCTTCCGTGTCAGTCTTCAACGCCAATTCATGAAAGAACCAGAAATGGTTGAATAAAGTCGTTATTTTTGTTTTCTTAGTGCAGACAAAGTATTCTCGTAGCTTCATAACATTGCGGTTGAACCCCTGATGTCACATGGACTATTTTAACAATGTCCTTAGTACCTTTCTGGGCCTTGAATATGCTTAGGATTGTTCAGCGTTTGAGTGTAAAGCAGGTCACTTTGATTTCCTATCACCCAACTGTCTGCAGGGCCTTTTTAACATCTTCAGACAGACAAGGGCTGTCGGGTGGCTCCTCACCCCTGAACTCTTTGACGATGCCTGACTGCATCTTATTTTAGATATAGCAAGCTCATGTTAAACCGCTCCTGTCTTATTCAGGAGCTTCAGGAATGCAGAGTTTTCAAAGGTATAGAGCTTGTATTTACCTGACAACAGTGGCCTGTTATGGTTTCCCTGTATCCCAAAAAAATGCAAATAGCAAAGCACCACATTGGGAATCGGGTGAGCTGGGGCTAATTATTTCTAGGAAATTTATATAAGGTCTGTGTAATATTATATAAAAGACAAAGTACACATTTGTTTTCTCCAGCAGTGGTTTTGTGTGTCAGATTCAAATATCTAGTTCAAAACGGTCTTAAATTCTTTAATAGTTATTTAATAGTTGGTCATAGTATTTACTAGCTGTTTGGTAACAAGAGAACACAATTAAACTACACTGGCATGCATTCAGACAAGAAACAAACATATAATGAAGGCAGATTTTGTATTAAGCTCAGGCCAGGTCAGGTCAAGTTGTATCAAAAAAAACAAAACAAACACATGCCCTAATAATATTTTATACGGAACAGAGTCCGGAACATGCAAATTTCTCACACACTTTCGATATGCCTAAAAGAAAATTCTGTCATTAATTACTCACCGTCATGTTGTTCCAACCCCATAAGACCTTCGTTCATCTTCGAAACACAAATTAAGATATTTTTGATGAAATCTAAGAGTCCTCTAACCCTTCATAGACAGCAAGAGTACTACCACGTTCAAGGCCCAGAAAGACAGTAAGGACATTATTAAAATAGTCCATGTGACATCAGTGGTTTAATCGTAATTTTATGAAGCTACAAGAATACTTTTTGTGTGCAAAGAAAGTTGGAACAACAATGTGTTTGATATGTTGACGCACTCAGTGTGTTGTATGCATTAACACATTGTTAAGCTCATAATGTATTATAAGGCTATTTAGAGTTTTTATTAACCGTGCAATAAAACAGATGTTACAGATGGCACCCAAACATGTTTGAACCATAAGCCTATCATTTTATTAAATTGAATTAAATCAAAACACTCCCAAGTAGATCAGCATTCGCAAAAGGACAAACACTGAATGACGTTTTATAAATAGGCTAGCAAAAGGTGCTCATTTGCGTGCATGTAGGAGGTGCTTCCTTATGAGTATCAAAGTATGCTTACAGAGCTCACAAGCCATAAGACTGAACGAACATGGGGTGTGTCCTTGTTCACTGAAGACACACCCCGAACTTGTTTACCCCACATGACCTTTTTTTCCCCAACCGAGTCTGTCCTTGTGAAAAATGTTCCCAGATTCTTGGGTAAATCAGGTCCTCATGGGAAAATAATACTTTGCAGAGTTCGACAAGGCTCTCACATCTTTGCATTTTCGCGCACTGAATGCAAGAGAGGTCATTTAGTCCACGTGCTAACCAATTTGTTTGGTTCGATGCAGTCACATTTGGGTCGGCAACAATAAGATACTCATTCAAGAGATACAATCAGTCATAAAACAGGCTTATGATTTGTTAACTGAATTTAAAAAAATCCACCCATGGAATATATGGAGTGACTCTTGTTTGAAATTAATGAATGGATTTGAGACTTATTTCATGCTTCATGGGTTAAAAGCGGGTCATAAGAATCTCCCTATTCTGGTGTATTTTTGCACAAAACCGCATCATGAAATAGTGATATACAAATATATTAAATAGAAAATAATACATGATGTAACGGTTATTCATTTTAAAGGAAGTTCAAGCTGAGTTCAAAGGCTTCACAGAAAATCGTTCTGACTCATGCTTCAGTTTGTAAAAACAAATAAAAAACTGGGTTCACAATAAGGCACTTACTACAGAGGTCTGTGGGGAATGGAATAGCACCGGAATAGAGGTCAAAAAACTGAAATACACACCGTTTTGAAAGTATAACCACAAAACTCAAGGGTGAAGTGTGTAATTTCAGTTTGTAAACACTTTTTTTTTTTTTTTTTTTCATTTTCTAAAACAAATTTTCCAAACACGATGAATTACTTACCCTGTGTGACTTTCTTCTATGACTTTCTTCTTTCAGACTATTAGAATTGGAGTTATATTAAAAAAGTATTCTGGTTCTTCCAAGCTTTGTAATAGCAGTGAATGGCTGTTGATTTTTTGAAGTCCAATAAAGTGCATCCATCCATCATAAAAAGTACTCCACACAACTTCGGGGGGTGGGGGGATGGGGGGGTTAATAAAGGCCTTCTGAAATAATTTGATGTGCTTGTGTAAGAAAAACATCCATAATTAAAGACTTACTCCACCCCAAAATGAAAATTTTGTCATTAATCACTTACCCCCCCATGTTGTTCCAAACCTGTTAAAGCTTCATTTGTCTTCGGAACGCAAATTAAGATATTTTTGATGCATGTGACATCAGGGGTTCAACTGTAATTTTACAAGGTACAAGAATACTTTTCGTACGCAAAGAAAACAAAAATAACGACTTTATTCGACAATTCGTCTCCTCCGCATCACCCTAGCGTCATTTTGGAGAATATCCCCTGAACGCAAACGGCGTATGCTATTTTGTGTCAGCTATGCCACGCGGATACGTTTTCTACATTTATTGTTGCATCTGACATAGAACAGCATACGCCTATTGCGTTCAGGGATACTATCCAAAATGGTGCTACAGTAATACGGAGGAGACAAATTGTTGAATGAAGTCATTATTTTTGTTGATATTTTTTCTACACAAAAGCTTTGATTTACTACAGAAGGCCTTTATTAGCCCCCAGATGCACTTTTTTGGACTTAAAAAAAACAACAGCCATTCACTGCTATTATTAAGCTTGAAAGAGACAGGACATTTTTTAAAAAAAATAACTCCAATTGTATTTGTCTGAAAGAAGAAAGTCATATACTTTCAGTGAGTAGATCATTGGGTAATTGTCATTTTAGGATCTCTTTAAGCAAGGCCCCTCACTCTTTGTCTGTGAGTATCTCTCATCTGGGCAGAGTCTGTCTCTCATGAATAATGTTTGCACAGGAAGGAATCTGGCCTCTCACCTGGGACCAATTTGCCTAGGGAGACTCTACACTCTTAAAAATAAAGGCGCTTTAAAAGGTTCTTCCCAGCAATGCCATAGAAGGACCATTTTTGGTTCGACAAAGGACCATTAAGGTTCTTTAAAGAACCACCTCTTTCTTACCTTTTTAGAATCTGAAGAACCTTGTTTCGCCACAAAGAACCTTTTGTGAAACTATTATGTCCTTCAGATGTTAAAGGTTCTTTATGGAACCATTTAAACAAAAAAGGTTCTTCGATGGCAGGGGTCACCAGACTCGGTCCTGGAGGGCCGGTGTCCTACAGAGTTTAGCTCCAACCCTAATTAAACACACCTGAGGCCAGTTAATCAAGGTCTTACTAGGTATACTTAAACTTCCAGGCAGGTGTGTTGAGGCAAGTTAGTGCTAAACTGTGCAGGCCCTTCAGGACCAAGTTTGGTGACCTCTTTTCTATGGCATCGTGAAGCACCTTTATTTTTAAGAGTGTTCTGGGAGCTAACACTCTGGACAGGGTCACTGAGGCACTCAAACCCTTCCACCGCTTGAAGGTGGTGATCCAAGGAGGTGAAACTCTAGATTTACCCTTCATTCTATGCACCATCCATCCTCAGAACTTCGGGTAATGACAGAAATGTACAAGAAGCTTAAATGAGTTTTCTCCGCAAGATTTCTGGGCTGACTCTGATGGACATGGTGAGAAGCTCTGATAACAATGAGAAAGACATTTTGGTATTTTGAGTAGCGCTGTTGCTCCTTCATTAAGGAGCCAGTTGAGGTGGCCTCTTGGTGGAGGGGTTCTAGGCATGTCCAACTGGGAAGATACCCAGCAGTAGAACATGCTAGGCATTATTGAGGAAAATGACATATGGGTGGCCATTCATGACAGTACTATGTGTTAGAGGGTGACACGGGAGTGGATTTTCAAACCTCTCCCGTCCCACTCCCACAAAAAAAATCCCATCCCATCCCAATCCCACGGAAAAACTGGGAGAAAATCCCATCCTGTTCCAATCCCGGAAGAATGACTCCCATTCCCTCCCACTCCCGTATTATGTGTTTTTGGCGGGATCTGCCAGTTACAGTAAAGAATATAGTACAGATCACAGTATGCCCGTAACTTTTTTTACATTAGTTGAATAAAAATGCAAAATGTTATCTTAATCTTAAACAAATGCACAGTGTGCTTTGCACACGCATTAAATTTCATGTAAATCATTCATGCAGATACGCGTTTCCTATTTGAATTGGTCCATTTGAAACATTTGACATTTCACTCTGATATATTTTTCATGTCTTTAAAGCAAGTATACACAGAGTTTCGAAGTGACGTGCTCAAGTTCACAGAGACAGACAGCAGAAAGCGCGTCCTTTTTGCTTTAATTAGTTTACAAAAGCGCAACGTTTCCTTGTTTTTTTGAGTGCAAACAAATAAACGTTGAGTCTTTACAGATTCGAAAGATGCCTATCACTCTTATCTGTATGACCAAAAATGACGGTATTTTAAGAGCAAGTGACCGCACCGGCACCTCTGTCATGCAGTACTACTATTCGGCTTCCACACTTGCACTGACACTTCAATAACGCACATTTTTTTAGGTTAACATTAGATTGAGCGGCGATGTAAAGTTGCTACTACATACATCTTTCAGATGAAAAGCCATATGGTCGATGAATGTTAGATGAGCATTTGGATGTCCTGCTGCATTACCAGTCGTTAACGATCTGTCCGTCATGAACTCACTTGCTTAACCAGCCACACCAAAGCATACAGAAGGAGAGCATAAAGAGACAGGCCAACTAGAATTAAGTTCAAAATTACAATATATCATTTATAGTTTATTTATATAAAAGGTATATTTGTGTATAAATTTGGGTTTCATAGCGTTATGATTCCCGGTCCCGCCCACTCCCGTTGACATTTTTTCCTATCCCGTCCCAATCCCGTGAATATTAGTGATTTTGTTTTTCATCCCGCGGGATTCCCGAAAAAATGTCAGCCTCTACTATGTATGCTTGTGGTTCTGCCAGCGTTTTGAGGTAGAACCTGGATGTTTGTTTTCTTTGCGCACAAAAAGTATTCTTGTATTTTCATAAAGTTAAGGTTGAGCCTCTGATGTCACATGGACTGTTTTAATGATGTCCTTACTACCATTCTAGGCCTTGAACGTGTCAGTTGCATCGCTGTCTGTGCAGGGTCAGAAAGATCTCGGAAAGCCATAGAAAAACATTTTTGGTTCCCCAGAGAACCTTTCAGTGAACACTTCCTAAAAGAACCATTTTGAAGAACATTTAAAAAATCTAAAAAACCTTTTTTGACTATAAAGAACATTTTCAGCATTTGAAAGGTTCCATGGATGTTCAAGGTTCTTCATAGGACCACTGATGCTAATAAACAACCTTCATTTTTAAGAGTGTAATTTGTGTTTCAAAAATGGACAAAAATCTTACGGGTTTGGAACGACATAAGGGTGAGTAATTAATGACAAAATTTTCATTTTTGTAAACTATCTCTTTAAAAAAATACTGTATGCTTTCAGGTATTGCTTTGCCCCGTAGACTTCAACTGTAAGTGCATTATTGTTAATGCATTTTACTTGCTTTTTTATTGTTGCCTTATTTTTTGTCATAATTGAAAGCATGTCATAAGAGCCCTCCATAGAACTGAACTTAACTCTGAGTATTTCTGCAAATATGCGTCACATTTCTATTTGTATCTCAGATTTATCACAAACTCATGACATTCCAGGGATTTATAAAAAATAAAAGCATCAGTTAACATGCTATATATAGGAAGTACCGGTCTGTGAAATCGCTTAAGTCGGGTCATATGGGAATTTGACTTTCTGTTTAAACAAAAGAGAGGCTTACATAGCAAAATAGGGCACAGAGCACCAAAAGTCAGACTGCAATTATCTTTCAAGCTGAAGTGTCTTTTTCTTTTTAATGCTAAAATACTTTTCTCTTGTGTGAAAACAAGTAAACCATTTTTAGGCCGATTCCCCCAAAAGATGTGTGAAAATGTGTCTGTCAGAACATTAAAGTTTGTTTGAGTATCTAGATCTGCCTGACAACAGTTGGCTCAACTAACGGTGTAAGTTTGGAGTGGGGCCATCTGTTTGAATGACCAGTGGCAGACCGAGGAAGTGCTCAGGGAAACGTGTTGCGTATCTGTTAAGTCACAGCTTAAAGGAGAAGTCCACTTCCAAAACAAAGATTCACATATAATGTACTTACCCTCTTGTCATCCAAGATGTTCATGTCTTTCTTTCTTCAGTCATAAAGAAGTTATGCTTTTTGAGGAAAACATTTCAGCATTTTTCTCCATATAATGGACTGATATGGTGCCCCGATTTTGAACTTCCAAAATGCAGTTTAAATGCGTCTTCAAATGATCCCAAATGCGGTTGTAAAGGATCCCAGCCGAGAAAGGGTCTTATCTAGTGTAACGATCGGTTATTTTCATAAAAATAATACAATTTATAAACTTTTTAATGTCAGACGCTCATCTTGTCTTACTCTGCCTGGACTGCTTTTTTCCAGTTCTTTGGAAAGTTCTATTTTGACAGTTAGGGTATGTCGAAAAACTCCTATCTCAAATTCTCCCTCAACTTCAAAATCATCCTGTATCGCTGTTTTTAAGGGTGTTTGATCTTCTTTGCTTGTTCACTTTGCAAAGATTGTGTTTGCAAAGACTTTGCAAAGACTGTGATTTTGAAATGATTTATGAAGTTGAGGAACTAAATATGATTGGAGTTTTTCGACATAACCTAACTGTCTTGAGTCAGAATACACAGTTCAGGAAGAGCTATCTGAAGAGCATTTGAGATTAAAAAGTATTTAAATTGTATTTTTTAAATAAAAAATAACCGATCGTTATGCTAGAGAAGACCCTTCATTTACAACCGCATTTGGGATCGTTTGAAGTCGCATTTAAACTACATTTTGAAAGTTCAAAATACAGTCCATTATATGGGGAAAAATGCTGAATTTGTTTCTTCAAAAAACTGACTGAAGAAAGAAAGACATGAACATCTTGGATGACAAGGGCGTGAGAACATTATATGTAAATCTTTGTTTTGGAAGTGGACTTCTCCTTTAACTTCATACTTAAGCTTTGTTTATTCACAGTGAAGTCTAAAGACATGATAAAACTGGGTTGCTTTGTCTTGTTTATTGTTAAGAATTGATGTGAATGTTCTGAGGCAGTTGATCCAGACTGATATATCTTTAAGATTACACAATCTAGATCCATCACATGACAGGATTTCCCTGGAAGCCTGGGAGTACAGAGTTATCTTCAAGTGAAAAAAGATAGGTACTGACCTGTGATTAATCTAACTCCATATGCGAGCAAGTGAGAGTTGATGGATTGTGAGCACTGAAGACTTTAATGCTTAATCTGAGGTCAGGGCCAGCTTCAACACTTCAGCGTCCCTGCTTCGGTAGCCGCTGAGTGGCTTCCTGTTGCCAATTGCTCATGTCCAGCTGTTGTACAGCTGAGAAGTCAAACCCAGTAGGAGAACACTATGAGCCAAGGCTGTCTGCATATACCTTGGGAATTCCCACAATTGTTTTGGCTGAGAACTCTGCATCACTGTTTATACGAGAGGGCCGGAGACCACTCGGTCTTAAAATAGCCACTTCCAGATCAAATGCAGGAAATCGCCATCGTGGCTCCTCGGCAAGTGACGCTAACTTTAGCGAGACAATGGCTTCACAATTAAGCCTTTAAGTTATCATTTGTCAGTTGCTTTTCAGTGTCGTAAAGGAAGTGTTCCATGTTGTCTGTATCTTACAGAACAGTTCAAAAGCTTGGGTCAGATCTTTTTATGATTTTGAAAGACGTCTGTTGGTAATTTATTCCTGTTATACAAAGCTGAACAACACTGATCAAATGAATGAGTTCTTTAAGTTCTTACGTTTTTTTTTCAAAATCCTAATGATCACAACATTTTTGAATGGTACCGCATATGGGCCATTCTACAGAATTGGTGCAAACACAATGAAAAAACACTTTAAAAAGCATTCAAGTATTCAAATCTTAGATGTTTACTGAGATCCTTTTATTACCTGTTGAAATCCACAATAATATTTAAAATATCAGTAAACTTAATATATTTAAAATCATCATTTAGTGAGTACTTTCAACCCTAAAACCTAATTTTCAACTTAAGAAAATGACATTGAAATATTTTTTGCATTTTATTTTTAATGCATTTAATATATTTTTGATTTTTTAAAAAAGGGAAGTTAAAAAATTGATTTTATATTTTCTTTGTAAATTATGAAATTTTATGTAAAAAAAAAAGTGTCCTGCATTTTCATGTCACTGCCGGAACAGTGTATGTTTTAGTCAATTGGCTGAGATTGATTTTACTGTTCAGTACTGTGCTAGCTAACCATGTGTTGATTAGCATCTTTTAGGTTGGTTCAAAAGCATCTAATATTGTCACTACCGAAACAGTATGACCGGAAAATTTGGTGAAGTTTCGGTAGTGATATTTTTGTTTTTTTGGCTGTTATTCCATAAAATTTAGTTTTTGTGTGTGTACAGCTGTTCAGCACTGTGCTAGCTAACCATGTGTCGATTAGCATCTTTGAGCTAGGTTCAAAAGTATCTAATATTGTCACTACCAAAACAGTCGCAACCGAAAAATTTAGTGAAGTTTCGGTGGTCGTTACCAAAACATTTCTGTCATTACCGAAACGTGGGATGTTTTGTCAAAATCAACTAAGATGTTATGATAGCGTTTGGCTCAATGTATATTCAATGAATCCTTAACTTTAAAATCCGTATGATCAACTTTTTACATTTTACAAAGAAAAATAGGATTAAAAATACAACAAATCTCATAAATAACACCTGAAATATTGTCAAATTTTTAATTGTTATTGATTTCTCTCTGAAAACTTTTTAATAAAATAGTAAAAAATATATTTACAAGTAAGATGTTATTAAAATCATAATAGGTCAATATAACCCTTCTTATTAAATTATATATTACTGTTTCAGAACTTACAAATTTGGGGGGAGAACAAATATTTCAAAACTTTCTGAAAATACAATATGAGAATTAACTGCACAGTTACTAGAAATGTGTACCTTGAATATTATACAATTTGCATACATACAAAATTTGTGGAAGGACATTTTTTTAAAGATGTTTCCAACTTTGATTTTACACCAACTCTGTAAAATGGCTCATATAAAGTGATGAATCACCTGAAGCTGACATTTAAATAGACATGTAAAAAATATTGCAGATTTTATGTAAGCAAAGTAACGTTTTGTTAAATTTTTGACAAAAAACTCGTAATGTATTTTGGACTCAAAATAACAAAAGGCCACAAAATATTGTACATGCATTTTGAATCACAAACCTCAAATAAAAAACTAAATAAGAGGACTTCAAAAATATCTGTTGTTTTTTTATGAGCAAAAGTAAATTGAAGGCGAGTAAATAATAACAGAATGTTCATTTTCAGGGTGAACTGTTATAGATTAAAAAAAACACATGACCTAAGCCTCATTGCATGATTACAAACACATCTGAAGGTTCCCACAGAACTAAAAAGAATGTACTGCAAATGTGTCATTTTAATATATATAGGAATGATAATGAACACATTTTCAAAACAAGCCTTCGTGTGGAGACAATAGTGCTACTTCTGTCCAAGGCAATAAATGTGTTATTAGCAGCTATGCCACTCATTTATTGTTTTTATTACAGAGGTGGCAAGGCAGAGTGACGAGTAAAGACAAGACATAATTTTGCAGGGGGAAAAATTAAATAAGCCACACTGCCAAGTTAGTGAGAACCAATTTAGTGTTACAAAACTCCTGTTTTGATTATAGTGGCATGAAGGTGATTGAATTATCACCTGACACTTCTTCTGTAGGTAAGAATGCGTCTTGTAATTTTAACGGGAACATTCTAAAACAACAACAACACATCCCTAAATAATTTGCTAAGGGAATTGGAAAATATAATCAAGAAATAATTATGTGTCTCATTCCCATGGTTCCCAAAAGTCACATTGCATCTGGCATTAGAAGCATGGTGGTTTACAACTTGTTGGCAGACGAATACAGACTTCCTCTGTTCAAAGATGTATTTTAAGTCAACAAATGTCTTGTATTTCCATGTAAAGCCCTCTTAAAACATCCTCTCATAAAACATTTCTGTTATGCAAAATAAAGCCATTTAAACACTAACAGAAATGAAATATCACAAGGTCTCACAGATCAGACCCAGGCACATTTGTTCTCATCAAAAACACATATGGAAACCCCTGTAGATAACGATTTTCATTTGTCATGTCTTGACTCACGTACACTCATTCCACAGAGATGAGCAAACGTCGCTTTTACAAAACTTTCGCGTGGTGTTTTTCACTCATTTTTTAAATTTTTTTTTATCGTTTTTGTCCGTGATCTAATAATACATCTGTTGAACGACACAATTCTACTTAACCGGTGACTCGGAATACTACGCAGTGTGCCTGGGGGGGACCTGATAAACACGTGTTTATGCATATTTCCTATTTGAAAAAGAACAACGCTGCTTAAATATATCTAATTATTCTGAATACAAAGGCTGTGACTCATTTGAGATGGAGTTGACGCATGTGTGAAGTATTTAATTTAGCTCTGATTCATATGCTCGCATTGTCTCGCTGACATTTGTGAGAAACTGAGAGACAGAACAAGATGACCAAGTTGCAAGAAGTGCATTAGAAAAAGTAATACATAAAAGCAAGTTGCGACTGAATGGGCTATGTAGTCAGACTGGTGTCGTGAGCAAAAAAAAAAAAGCGAAGGATCACTCCTAACTTTGAGGACAGTGGTGCCCGTGGGGTATGTAGGTGACGAGCTCACAAACCATGCTTTTCACTTTCTCAGACAACTAATCTTCTGTTGACACTGACATGACTTGGCCATTCACAGTAAATCTGCATTTTTATTCCGATTTTATTTTCTCAAATGTGCATTGGCAGCTGTACTGCATGCTAAAGTGTATTTATCCATAGCTAGTTATATTTTAAAAAACAATGTAAAACATTGCACATATATAGGCTACACACACATACAGACATGTGAATATGCATCATTTTATGTTTTTAATATTAATTAGGGCTGGGTAAAAAGTATAGATTTCTCCATTTTAATCAACTCTTATATTTATGAAAGGATATTGGCTATTAAATCCCAAAAAACTATTAGTCTACCTTGTTTTCAGTTAATGAATGGAATATTGTAGCTCGCCACCCATCCAATAAATGACAGTAAGCCTTGTGCTTTGTTAGTTTTGATATAAAAGAAAATCTCAGATTTTAAATTCTATCCTTTTGATTACAATATTCAAAAATAAATGCCGTTTTGGCGCTGTTTAACGTGGAGTGACAGATCACTGTAATGCCTCCGTTTAGAAGCACGTGAAGCTCACGTGAATTTATCATCTTCTTGGCTTTGATACCAGTTTCAGCACGAAGTAAACATGAATAAACATCCCAAGGTATGTTAAACGAAAGTGTACAACTTACCGTAATCCATATCCTGTCTCATATAATCGCTCAAACAGTGTTTCAATCTTGGAAAGACGTCAATATAACAGCTTGTAAACAATGTCCCGTAACGTCACATTTACCTCAGGAAAAACATATTCGATGAACATAAAATTGTTAGTTAGCTAGAGGTGAACTCTAGAGATGAGCTTTTTGCTAAATATATGTGCCATGCAACATATTCATTATCATTTTTTACTGCTCTTCAATGTTTTATTTATGTTTGCATAAATCCGTCAAGTTTTTCTGACAGCCAAATGTTTGTATTTCAAAAAAACGAACTGGAGTAGAAATATAATTATGCAGCTGCAACTTGATTCTTCAGTGAGTGTAATTTAAGGATTTGTGTACAAATAAGTTAATTTTAACCTTCAATATTTTAGTAATGTCATACCGACTGACATTAGTGTGTATTTTACAGCATTAGTTGAGAGATTTTTTTTTCCTTTGAGAAAATGTACTGTACCTGATATACAGTTGAGGTCAAAAGTTTAGATACTCCTTGCAGAATCTGCAAAATGTTAATTATTTTACCAAAATAAGAGGGATCATTCAAAATACATGTTATTTTTTTTATTTAGTACTGACCTGAATAAGATATTTCACATAAAAGACAATTACATATAGTCCACATGAGAAAATAATAGTTGAATTTAACCCTGTTCAAATGTTTCACTTGATTCTTCTGTGTTGTTACCTGAATGATCCACAGCTGTGTTTTGTTTTTGTTCTTCATGAGTCCCTTGTTTGTCCTGAACAGTTAAACTGCCCGCTGATCTTCAGAAAAATCCTTCAGGTCCCACAAATTCTTTGGTTTTTCAGCATTTTTGTGTATTTGAACCCTTTCCAACAATGACTGTATGATTTTGAGATTCATCTTTTCACATTGAGGACAACTGAGGGACTCATATGCAACTATTATAGAAAGTTCAAATGCTTACTTGAACAAATGCTTAAATTTAAATTTCTGTTCAAAGTTTACACCCTTGGCTCTTAATCCATTTTTTTTTTCTTCGGGAGCATCAGTGAGCCTTTGAACCTTCTGTAATAGCTGCATATGAGTCCCTCCGTTGTCCATTTTGTGTGATCCCTCTTATTTTGGTAAAATAATTAATATTTTGCAGCTTCTGCAAGGTGTATGTAAACTTTTGACCTCAACTGTATATCCAAAATAATCAACACTGAGTCGAATCGTAATATTGTAAATCGAATTGAATTGTGAAATTCGTGTCAAAGCCCTAATATTGTTTTTTTTTTTTTTTTTTATAAATACTTGTGTAACTACTTCTAAAAATGATTTTTTTTTTTTATATTTTGATATTGTTTTAGTAACACTTTAGATGAGGGAGCACTATTCACTATTTAATAGTTGCTTTAGTAGTAGGTGGTACCTGAATCCTACCCCATACCTAAACATAACTACTACAACAACTGCCTATCAATAAGCAGATGCGCTACGAGTCAAAAGATTTTTTTAAATGTTTTTTTTTAAAGAAGTCTCTTCTGCTCACCAAGCCTACATTTATTTGATCCAAAATAAATCAAAAGCAGTGATACTGTGAAATATTTTTACCATTTAAAATAACTGTTTTCTATTTGAGTATTTTAAAATCGAATTTATCAAAGCTAAATTTTTAGCATCATTACTCCAGTCTTGAGTGTCACATGATCCTTCAGAAATCATTCTAATATACTGATTTGCTGCTCAAGAAACAAACAGTAAACAGTTAAAACAGTTGAGCACTTTTTTTTAGGATTCTTTGATGAATCCAAAGATCAACATTTATCTGAAATAAAAAGCTGAAAAACATTAAAAAAAATTCTACTCAGCTGTTTTCAGCATAATAATAATAATAAATGTTTTTTAAGCAGCAAATCAGCATATTAGAATGATTTCTAAAGGATCATGTGACTGGAGTAATGATGCTAAAAATTCAGCTTTGAATTCACAGGAATAAATTACACTTTAAAATACATTTACATAGGAAACAGTTATTTTAAATAGTAAAAATATTTCAGAATTTTACTGTTTTGCTGTACTTTGGATAAAAAAAAATGCAGGCTTGGAGAGCAGAAGAGAATCTTTTGACTGGTAGTGTAGGTTAATAGTGAATGTCTGTTCCCTAATCAAATGTGTTACCATTGTTTTTATTTGTTTTATAATACAATATAAAATAAGGTTATATATGTATATAGAACGAGTTTAAAGAAAAAAAAAAAAAAAAAAAAAAAAAAAGGGAGTACACCAAATTAGGTCAGTCCCGGAGGCGATAATGAGCTAAAAAGAAATTATGTTCATTACAGTAAGCACTGTGCAGGTTATATAAAAGCGCAAAGGTTGACAACACTCGTCACGGACGTAGCCTGACTGTTTTCAACGGTATATCATCTCAAACAGTTAATTTTAATTCCCCCTTCATAGGGCATGGACCAGTTCATGAATTCCCAAACCACAGACATGGCCATTTAAAGCATAATCAGGCATTACTACTACAAAAGAGTCATTGAGCCTTTAATCCAATAATATAAATCGTGCTCTCACATGGACTAAAAGCATAATCATGTTAAACATCTAGTGTGATCAAATGTCAATGTGATGACAATCTTGTTTCTTGAACTGGAAGCTCTGCAGACCATTTAAAGCTCAAGTTCCTGTGGTTTGGTCTCCTCGGCCGGCCAGATAACTGCGTATAATTACGTTTGCGACAAATCTCACTGCGTTTCAATAAATCCTAGTTATGGGCCCTTTCACTCTAAGCCTATTTCCACAAAAAATCCGGCAGCTAGGGTTAATGGGTCACACAAAGATTTGTTAATTACCAAGATCAATATCATACCAAATTGTTAAACAAATACAACAAAGTGCCACTTGTTTGCAGCGCGCTTCATTACGCACATATCACATTACAGTGAGCGTTATTGCAACACAAGCTCCATGCTGAAACCTGAGGCCTTCACAACAAAGAGAATGACAGTTACAGCCTTTGGGCAGCACGCGAGTCAAAGGCGCGAGCCGGTACTCTTGGACCGTGTGGATTTTGCAGATCAAAAAATGATCATGTCACAATCGCCAGAATGCATAAAAAGCAGCATTTATGAGACAAGAGTGACGCAAGTCATTTTTATTAGAAAACCGTAGATCCCATCACCACTCGTAAGTCAACATTAGTCCAAATGAAAAGGTAAATGCTATAAATCAAGACTGCATTCGGGGTGAAAGCACAGCTTGCGTAAACATGGGAGGAAAGAGTCCTAAAATGTGAAGATTCAAGCTGAGCTGAGGGAAGCTTGAAATATGACACATCACAGAGAGATGATTTAGTGGGAAATGGACCTCTTAAAAAGACTTGAACTCCAAAACTACATATTTGAAGATTAATATGATACAGCCATGTAAAGCTGTCCTTATAAACTATCAAACTGACAATGAAAGAAAGATTCAGATGCACAGATGTTGCCAAACGAAAGGGCAAACAGGTGTAGTAATTCAGATTCAACATCTTAAACTGGTGAAACAGCAGAGTCGGCTACTTTTTGCTACTTGAAGTGGCTTTATTAATTTAATGCAACAAAATAACACCTCATATGTGCCCCACATTAGTGTTAATATGCTAGTGTTGTTGAATATATAGAAATGCACTCCCATTGAGGACTCGGTGAGCTCTCAGGTGGCTTTTTCCCTGTTAAGATCTTCAGAAAGGTCAAAGGAGATAGAAGAAGATATTTCAGGGCCTGCCTTCAAAGTAAACAGAAAAATGGCGAAAGCATTCCAGCGAGAGCATATGGTTGCTTCGGCTTCACAGGAAACAATACACCCGACTCGACTGTAAGCGAATATTTGAAGTTCATCTGCAGCACATTAAAATACTGAAGTAACACATTGGCGTAGAAAACGAATGATTGATTCTTTCCAAATACAAAAGCTAAAAGAACCCACAAAAAAAATTATGGTCTACGCTGTGATGTTCACCATATTAAATGGCCATTTCACCCAAAAGCGACACTTGTCATCATTTACTCGTACCCATGTCGCTCCAAACACATATAAAACACATTTCTAAGAACTGTACTGTTCATTCCTGTCAAAGCAATTGCAATGAATGTAAAATGCGCCATTTTGTCTTTTGAAGACATATGGTAACTTCGCCTGAGGAGAAACAGCGCAGTTAAAGTAATTCGTGAAAAATCGGCCTCTCTAGCGAGCAGTTACCTGCTGCAACCGAATTGCTGATACTGATTCAAAAATGAATCATTCAGAGAACTGTAATAACGAGTCATTTATTGAGCTTAAGTGAAGTTGGAATAAAAAAAGTCTTATGTTCTAGAAGTAGTAAGTCATACAGGTTTTGAACGACATGAGGGTTAGTAAATGATGACAGATGTTTAGTTTTGGGTGAATTATTCCTTTAAGGTTTCAAACGTTTTTCTGCTTATAGCCTGATTTTAATGTTACGCTAAGGTCTTTGTGGGGAGAACAAGAAACAGAGCGTGAAGCCACGGAAACCTTAAAAGAAAAGGAAAAAGTCTGCCTCTGCATGACCAATCTGTGAAATCAGCGAGAGGCCAAAACAGTATGTGAGCCATACAGAAATAAAATTCCAGAAGCCTGCATAAAGAGGGCTGGAGAAGGGAGGTGACCCTAATTCAGAATGAGATTATGTCAGAGGATATAATTAAACACTGACACCGTTCGGTGTCAAAATTAAAACAAAACAACAGCAATAATGACACATGTACGAAGAGCAGCGGAGAATTGGAGGAAGTGCAGTGATGTCATGCAAAAAGCGGGAGGGTCCTGCTGAGCTAAATTACAACAGGACCACCCGGAGGCCTTGTTATTAAATGGGCTGGCTGATAAATCAATATCATTTTTGATTATAAGTAATACTTGCCAGTGGTCAATACACAAAAGTGACAAAAACTAATCCAGTGACTCAAATATATAGACAATCATAAATAAACGATATGGTAAAATATGATTTTTTTTTGCAGGGTTTCTTTTAAAAACGTACCTAATTTTGTGCTTTCTCAGCGCATGTTGTGAGCGCACACCTCTTTTCATTTTCAGCCAAACAGCTTTACATAATTAAAGCTGTGGGAAAAAGAGGTATACCACACAATATATAAAAGACACAAAACAATCAAAACAAAAGCGCCACGAAACATGCATAAACAAGGGCTCATTTGAAAAAACAAAAAGAGAGAAGAGTCTCGTTCTTGCGCTTTAAATAGTTATAAAAATAGTGTGGTGTGGTTGATAAACAAGGTTAATCGCTGCTTAATATGCGTTCAATCTCCTCCAGTCTCTTCAAGGCAGCCGCCCTTTTCTTTTCTATATCTTTAATCTCTTTTGTGGATTTGCTCTTAGTCCGCTTGTCAGGCTGGCCCGCATCCAGCTTCTTTGATTGGCCGTGGCCCTGGCCGCTGACGCCTTCTGTGGGGGAGGATTTCCTCAAATTCTTCTCTTTCCTGGCCCCCTCCTCTGCTTCTGAGGCAACTCCCTGCCCTTCCTCCTCCTTCGTTTTGTCCTGTTGTTGTTGTTGCTGCTGCTCTTGCTGTTTGTCTGATGCACTACCACCTTCAGCCGGTGCAATCGGCTGGCCCGCGGCGCTCATGGCGGCCATTTTGTTGCGTACGATGGCGAGGTGCCGTCGGATGTACTCTTCGTGTGGGGCCATGGCGAGACTCTCCACCAGACAGCGCTCGGCACGCTGGAGCTCCCGTTCTTCAAAGTACACCACGCAGAGGTTATGCTTGGCTTGCACGTTGCTTTGGTCCATGTTCAAGATGCGTTCAAAACAGGCTTTGGCGCCACGCGTATCTTTGCGGTGGTTCATGAGGATGTCTCCCTTGAGGATCAGGCCTTTGACGTGCTCCGGGTGGTACCGCAGCAGCTCTTCAAGCACCGGGAGTGCATCCAGTTCACGCTGTGACTGAGAGTAGAGTAGGGCCAAGTTAAACAATGCGCTGCGGAAGCCGGGTTGCAGCCGAATAGCCTCCCGCATCCAGTGCTCGGCCTCTTCGTTCTCATTTGCGTCCATCGCCAGCATGCCTAAGTTGAAGTAACCATTAGCATCGTCTGGCTCCTCTTTCACGTAGGTGAGAAAGCGACGATTCGCCTCTGGACGAAATTTCGCCTCGCCTATTGAAGAACAACAACATCAGATGGTGCAAATATTATAAGTATTTAAAGAATCCTTAATGCAAAAATCATGTTTGAACATAGTTCACTCTTATATATATATATATATTTTTTTAATAATCCCAATAAATTATAAACAGTTTCTCTGAACACTCGATTCACATAATCGTAGGGAAAAAGTCCCGCCCATTTGTGACAATCTCTGCCCTTTCAGCATAGACACAGCCTTGAGTGAGAAACCATTAGTGAAGACAGTCATGCATTTTTTGCATTGTTTTGTTTATGAATGAATGAATGTGCGTTTTTAAATGAATCTAGTGAGTCGATGATTCAATCAGACCGTTGAATCAGCCGTTTGAATCAAATGAATTAATGATTCAGTAATTAAATCAGTGACTTGCCGCCACCTACTGCAGTTTTAGTTTTGATTTTCTTTTTTAAGTATCTTTTCAGTTAATTAAATCATTTAATATTTCTACATTCAAAATTTTATATTTAAAACATTAATCTCAACATGAATTTAGAAATTTGATTGCACTCATGCCACCTCTAAGCCTCATTAAGCATGAAAATACAGCTACAAGCCACTTTTGTGTTTTTCTGTGCCACCTCTGTAGTACAAAATAATTTTGTTAATACTGATTTCATTTAATTTGTAACATATTCTTGTTCTACTTGTTCTTATTCTATTGTTTAAATTATAAATTCTAAAAAAACGTATAAAATTATATATATATATATATATATATATATATTTTTTTTTTTTTTTTTTTTTTTTACAAATTTGTCATAAAACATGATATTTAATAAAGTTAGGAAAATGCCATTACAGAGGAAAAACAGAATTCCCCTGTAAATCACTTTAAGGAGTCAAATATCACCTCGTAATGGAAAGACTAATTTTTGATTTCTTGATTAGAAGGTGCTCCTGAAATTTTGAGTGTGCTCCTACATTTTTGATGTTAGGAGCAAAAAGAAAAGTAAGCGTAAAGCCCTGCAGTGTTTTTGTGCAAATTTAATTTTCGAAGGAAATGTCCCGGAAAAAAAATCTGTAAAGTCCCCTATATGTGTAGGGATCAACACCAGTGCTTTTGTCCATGAACGTCAACTGCAGTATCACATGTTTTTTTCCAAATCACCTTTCTGAAAGAGCTTCCTGGAACTCTGTAAGGCTAATATTGCTAAAGCTACCATTGTCTCTGCCTGTTTTCACTGATGCTTTCACGTGGTACCTATTGTAAATAGGAATGTGGTAGTTTAAAATTGCACATGAAAGCAATGTGAACTCTACCGCTTAAATTTGTCAAGCTCATAATCGCAAGTGGGGCTTATAAAGATAGCACGCGATGGTGTTATTTATAATTACACCGTGCTCCCATCTGTGTAATTCATACAATTTATTATGCACAGAACAATCAGATGACTAGTCTCAGCCTCAGACGTCATGCCCACGGAACGTTGGCTAAACGTCGGATGTATATGGCACACTTAGCTGGAAACACTTCAAGAGTTTCGAAGTAGTCATCTGATTTGGTTAGATTTTACAGGATTTCCGGGAGACGTGTGTGTCGCGTTCTTTAACGTTCCATCTGGAAACAACAACGCCGTGGCGCCAAGCCCCCTCACGAAAGAAAAAAGCTGTCGTGTCTACAGCTGTGATGACGAGCGCCTATTAGGATCAACTAAACGCTGGATTTTCAAAAGTTCGCAGTTTAGAATCTTTAAAATATGTCCGGGAGTTTTACACTGTTATTACACTGTTATTGTGGCGACATTTCCACATCCCTAAACATGACGCGGCACAAAAAGAAATGTGATTGGTTGCTTTACCTGTCAGTCATATGGCCTCTTGGGCGGGCTTTGGCCAAGCGGCCAAAGTTCCCAGACCTTCTGCCGTCAGTCTGCTGTTAGTCTGGCTACACGAGACTATCAGATGACTGACTTTTAAACCGATTCTGGTTCGAACATATAAGGCTGAACACCGCTGCTGAGAGTTTCTAACATTTTCAGAGCGTGAGATTTTTACCAGCTCTTGTAACTCTGCCCTCTTCTGAAAAGGGGGCCGGGAGCACCAGCTCATTTGCATTTAAAGGGACAAACAAAAATAACGTGTTTTGGCTCATACTCTAAAAGTGTCAATTTTAACAAGCTATAAAAAATTATCTGTTGAGTATTTTGAGCTAAAACATCACACACTCACACAGAGACTTATGTTACATCTTGTAAACAGGAACATAATAGGTCACCTTTAATTGTTTTTGTTTGTTTAATAATAAAAAACAAAAATAAACAAAAGTGACTAGTTGAACAGCTAAACAATTTAGGAGAACCCTTATTGCTGCTTTTTGTGGAGAAAAAATACCAAGTTTAGTTGATACTAAAATAGTTTTGAAAAATACAGTTTTTTTTTTCACATAGAGTATAAAAATGATTTGTTCCATATTATAAAAAGCTTTTTTCACACAAAGAAAGTGAATGTGGGAAATTGTAGTATTGGTAATAAAGCAACCATACCAAAAAAGAAATGAAAAGAGAGTACTGTTACCAGATGTCCTTGATGCTGTAAATCGTTTGGGCAACTGAAGTCAAATAAATTAAAGGGTTAGTTCACCCAAAATTGAATATTCTGTCCTTAATTACTCACCCTCATGTTGTTCCAACCCGCAAGACCTTCGTTCATCTTCAAAAATACAAATTAAGACATCTTTGATGAAATTCGAGAGCCTTCTGACCATGCACAGACAGCAACGCAAATGACACGTTCAAGGCCCAGAAAGGTAATAAGGACATTGTTAAAATAGTCAACGTGACATCAGTCGTTCAAAGTAGTGCCAAGAAATTCTTCAACAGTTCCTTTTCTTCCTTGTCAGTCTTTAAACATATGTAAAAATTACGGTTGAACCACTGAAGTCACATGGACTATTTTAACAATGTCCTTACTACCTTTGCTACCGTTGCTGTCTATGCAGGGTCAAAAAGCTCTTAGATTTCATCAAAAATATCTTAATTTGTGTTCAGAAGATGAACGAAGGTCCTATGGGGTTGGAATGACATGAGGGCGAGTAATCAATGACAGAGTTTTTTTTTTAATTTTTGAGCGAACCATTCCATTAAAATATTGCATATCTAAAAATATAAGTTATTTAGATTTAGTTAATCCACATTAATTAGTTTTATGCATTAATTTTTGTCCAATTTATTAAGCTTTCTTCTTTGTTTGGAGTAATTGGCTCAGTTATTTGGTTTTGTAACAAGATCTACGTTGCTCACCATCCTATGTTGCAACGATAGGGTCAGAACGAGGGTAAGGAGTGTCGGTCAGGTTTTTATCACCCCTTGAAGACTGTTCAAAATAACTACTGTAGGCCGAAAGTAGGGAAACCATGGAAAGCAGGTTATGTTTAAAACAAATTTGCTTTTATTTGAAAACTAATACAGATGGGCACAACTACAAAACCGAATGAAAGAGGCCTGTGAATTGGTCACGAAATGCTTCCTCAGTCACGTGATTAAACTGTCTGTACAACAGGCCTAAAACCATGTGCAAATAGAGCCGTTGTATTCATAGTATTTACACTGCAGCAGCGTAGGTGTGCTAATCTCCGAAAAATGACTAACTAATGCCTCGCTCGAACTGCAAGAATCCATCAGTCTTTCCTGCTATTCAAAGCTAAGAGTAAAAAAAAAACGGCAGAAAACTCAAAGTTAGGGTCAATGAGTCACTTTCAATTTAAACGTATTGCTTTTGGATCAAACGCTAACATTCTTAGGCATGAGAACATGACCGAATTAGGTGAGAGGTTTCTGCCTTTCCTTGAGGTGGCACGCAAAGCATCCATAGGTTAATAACTCGGCTTATGCTTCTGACGTCTAACCTCGTGAATCAAACATTAACTAGCAAACTGTCGCCTTCAAAGAGTTTACTAACACCTCACCGGTTTTTATAATGAATCCAATGTTTTCTGAAGATCAGGTCTGATAAATCAAAAATTAGGGAGTGTATTTTGCAACATTATTTCCCCATAATCCAGTGAGCTGCGTGCACAGGTGGCACTGGATTTTAAAACATCAATGGCACACCTCTGACGCAAATGCTATGATGTGTAAACAAAGATGCATATCCGAACTTGAAGGCATAACAGCATGCATATTTAATGGAGAATGCAACCCAGCAAGGAAAGATAGCGAATGTCGACTGTAAATAAACTTTAATGTGTTGTGAAGGGTATTGATGGATCGGACGATCCTCAAAAGCAAACTGAGTGTGTTTTGCCTTGAGAGCAACCATACATTTGTGTTGTGTTTTGCTTTCTTTCTATATATATTCTCTATTTATTCATTTATAATCATTAATCATTTTATTATTCCATTTAATCATATAATCATTTATAATAATCATTATAGTCATTTATATATTAATTTTATTGATTCATTAACTGATTTGTCATTTATATTATATTATAGTTGTTTTTATATACTTTTATACTTATGATTGTGTGGTTTCAAGGGCTGTTTGTCTTTATGAATAAGAGATAAAAGGGAATGTTTATAGAAACTCAAGGTTTATGGGATGTTGTTGTGAATCAGTTTGGTATAACAACACTTGTTGGATTTGTGTTCTTCAGACGAAGTCTGAGCATTCAGACATACGCAACTAAGTCTATTCATTAAAAAAAAAAAAAAAAGCTCCTGTTTACCGTCCTTACTTTGTCTCCTGCTTCTGCTATTCACTTTTACTGGCTTTTTCCTCAGTCAACGTCTTGGCTGATAGAAGACTGTTAATAGTGTTAACTGTTAATAGGTATTTTGGGTACCAGACAAGACCTCTTGTTAACAGGGTTTGGGTATTAGACTACTCTGCTGACGAGTTGTTATGTTACCGGACAAACTGGATCTGGTGTCCGGGGCTGGATCTTAATCGTCTAGGCATGGAGACAGTGATCTAACAGTATTAATGATAAAACATAATATTTATATGCATTTGCATGCTTTTTGTACATGGTTTAGCAGCATGCCAACAAAGTCCTGAAAAGTATGTTTGTTTAATCGAATATTCCACCTTTAGCTTTTGCGAGTTCAGTGTTGCGTGCCACGCAAAATTGCTGCTCTTGTAGAGCGTTCCAAATTGCTAATGATGTTTTATGGTAGTTAGGATGCTTAGGAGGCAGCAGCCTATACAGGCGGCTCACTAGCTTTTGTACAAATCTAATCACGTCTACACACCTGATTCTTGCATGAGAAGCGCTGAGTTGAAGAGTGCCAGTTTGTGGCGCGGATTCAGGTCCAAGGCGCGATTGAAGTTTCTCAGAGCCTCCGAGGGGTCCTTCATCTCGATGTTGACAATTGCCAGATTGTACCAGAGGTCTGCATTGGTGTGGTCCAGCTCCAGCGCTCGTAGGTAGGCGTCCTTCGCCTCACTGGGCTTGTTCATTTTCAGCAGAAGCTCCCCTCTGAGATGTGAGAGAAACAGAAAGACATTTTTGGAATACCGCTTGCAGGACATCTTGGAAATCTAACACACATGTACAACGAGAAAGATCAGTTTCTTATATTTTCTTAGTAAATAGTACGAGTAATACAAATGTTTTGGCTTTGACTTTATTCCTCAGTTTGCTTTGTACTGTTTTCACAGTGTGGCTGAGAGAAGTCTTGACGCTTATGAGAACCAAGGCATTCCTGTAAATCCACTTTCAATAGCTTATCTGATCAACATTTCATTAACAGGATGAGACATGTAGAGAGAATTACGAAGTGTGAAAGCTAAGTAAATTTTCACTTGATGCAAAATGTTACAAAAACAGTGAACACCCAATACTTTCTTAATATGGCATGTGATTTTCTTTCGGATGGCATGATGGGTGTGAAACTGTAAGACACGGGTGCTCAATTCTTTAACAAGATTGTATCTCTTGAACATCATCCAGTGTATACATGGGCTAAAAAAACGACTTTCAGTAACCTCATCAAAGCCAAACTGTCTCATTTGGCCATCTCAGCAAGCACGCAAGCATACAAACACATTTTTGACCCTGTCAGCATGAACAGAGACTTGCCGACTGATGTAGGCTTGCTTGAAGTCTGGTCTCATGCTGATGGCCTGTCTATAGAGTTGGTCGGCTTCCTCGAGGCGGGAGTCATTCGCCCGAATTAGGTTCGCCAGGTTAATGTAGACGTTTAGATGGTTGGGGGCCACACGGGTAGCATACTTTTTTCCTGGAATGATCTGCCAATGTGTTTTGAAAAGGTCAGCCAAGGTTTTAAACATTTATACACATTTGACTCCAAGGATAACAATAATATATTCAGCATTCTATACATTCCAACATGAAATAAAGACCCATGTGAAGGTAAAGGCTATAGGGTTGTGCTGTAATAGACGATAGAATCATGTATCGACGATAGTCAGAGATCGCTGATTCCTTTGACGATATCAAGATGATTATTATTATCCTTCAAAACTGCTATAAACACAAGCATTGACTAGAGTGTCATGGTGGCCACGTCGGAGCCGTAACACCCTGCAGGTGTGTGCAATGTAAATAAGGAGTAAGAGATTTATGCATTATACAGTGTGGATAGCTTCACAGATTAAAATGGGCCAATGTAACCTCGTTTTCTGTAGCTGCTTTTTGAATAACTGAGAAAAATGTAAGCATTATAATTAGTAACTTACAATGTTTCTATTAAATTGTTATGTTGAATACAAACATTAAAAACATTTAGCCTTATGCTGGTGTGGGTTCATTTTCTGGCAACGAATGGAAGTAAATAATTAAATAAATTGGCACTATAATTAGGGCTGTGCCCTAACAGTCGACTAACCATTAGTCGACGAGAAGAGGCTTGGTCAACCAAAATTTTATTAGTACTGTTCTGTATGTAGTAGCAACTTTACATGGCAGCTCAATCTAATGTGAGCCTAGAAAAATGTGCGCTATTTAAGTGTCTGTGCGGAGTATGGAAGCTGAACAGTAGCGCGCTAACTGCATGACAGATGGAGGCGCCGGTGCCCTCACTTGCTCTTAAAATACTCCATTTTTGGTCGTACAGATAAAAGTAATACATCTTTTGAATCTGTAAAGACTATGTTTATTTCTGTGCACTCAGAATAACAACAAAACGTTACGCTTTTGTAAAATGACTTGAAACTTCGAAACTCTGTATACTTGCCTTACAGATATGAAAAATACATCTATAGAGAGTGAAATGTCTACTTTTTTAAAATGAACTAATTTAAATAGAAAAAAATATTCTTAATTATATAATCTGAAAGAAATATGTATACAGGCGCATCCGCTAGTGCGGAGATGACGTGCGTCACTGACTTCATCTCTTTTGCTGAAAACAAAGAAAGCACTAGTTTATCAATAAATTATTAAAACGTTAATGCAGTCTACTTGCTGTTTTTTCCCTGATACATTCATAATTATTATATCTAAAAGTGAACCCCGGGTATTAATACTTGTTTGGCTTAATATAACAAATGATGTCTCTTTGAAATATGTAAAAGAAAACTCATGAAAGATTTTAACATTTTAAAAAAAATCAACATCGTTTCATACATATTTTAGACTTTGGGGGCGCCATTATTTCGATTAGGTGAAATGGTTGCACGCTGTGAGCTGCTGGCGCTACCTGTTGCTATTTTTTTTTTTTTTTTAATCGCAACACAACTCGGAAAATAAAATACTGATGTACGACAGGTACTGAAAGAGCTTACAAGTGTAGACTTAAACCAAATGCCATACCATCAGTTTTCCCCACAAGGAGTCTAAACGGCCACAGATATCGAGGGAAATCCACACCGAGAAACTCCATCAGTGGCTGCGGTGTCATGACAAGCGTTGGCACATTTACATCCTGCCAGGATGGCATCTAGCGTTTCTTGTCTCTGCTCTTTCAGTAGCTGTGGTTACTAAAAGCTTCAAAAGGTATCAAGGCTAAAGTGGAGAGAACAGAGATGTGGGTCTTTTGGAGGTTTTATTCGTCCATAAGCATCCTCCCATTCTTTTTTCCTCTTCTTATCGCTAGGAAAGCAGTGAAGACTAACATTGCTTCTCTTGTTGCCCTTCGACTGAAAATTACAACCAAAAGCCGCACAATGTGGCATCGGATCAGTATTTTATTTTCCGATTTGTGTTGCAGTCAAAATAGCAGCAGGTACTGCCAGTAACTCATCAAGTGCAACCATATCATGTCATCGAAATAATAGCGCCCCCCATAGTTTAAAAAAAATATGTATAAAATGACATGGATTTTCTGGTGACATGGTTTTATATTTTTATTCAGCTTGGATGCATTAACTTGATCAAAAGTGATGGTAAAGACATTTATAATGTAACATAAGGATTTAACATAAATGTTTTTTTTCTGTTAAGAAAAAAAAAAAAAAAAAAAAAAAAAATCAAGATTTCCACAAAAATATTTAGCAGCAAAACCACTTTCAACACAGATAATATTTAGGGGTATACTAGCATATGATGAACACTAACACACATGGACTAAAAGCCACAAACTATTTATTTTTCAGCGCTGACAGTCTTTGACTTTATTTATGGCTTTTTCTGCCTTTTATTAATAGAAAAGAGAGAAAGAGGGAACAAAATCGCAGACCTTTTAACAGTCCCCGGCAGCCAATAACTCAGACCAAAACTTCCCTTCAAATTCGATCAACTTCTTTAAAATTACAGATGGGTTTGTTGGGTTTTGTAATATTCAGACAGTGATGGTTTATCTTGAGATCTTCTTATGGCGAGCAACACAGTGGCTGTGCAAACTTAAAATTGTTGCATTTGGCTCAGGGGAATGCAGTAGAGGAGAACAGGAAAGGAGGTAACAAGTTTTCTTGTGCTGGACTGCAAATCATATCTGAACGGCATTGATATCTACCAATGAACAGAAGAATGCTTAGAAGATTATTGTGGCTTGAAGATGAAAGCATTTCACCATTCATATCAAAGTTTGTTGACGACCCAAAAATAAACAAAAAGTCCCTTTTTCTTACTGATACGGGAATTCATACCTGTGGCATAAGGGATTTTGCAATCAGATACGCCTCTTCTGCCTCTCTGGACCGGTTTAGGTTCTTGTACGTTCTCCCCACATTCATGTGGGCCCCAATGTCATCTTAGAAGAGGACACAATGTTTAGTATAGAGTCATAAATCAAGAAAATAGCACAGACCAAACCTTAAAGACAGTAGATAGTGGAATGTGAATTATACGGCCTGAGTGCAACAAATAATAAGCGTTAGAGGCAGCTGACCAGTTTAATACACAGTTGGGATGAGAACTGGCGGGAGAGGCCAGGAAAAGGAAAAGCACCTCCTGTGAAAGCGCTCCCTTTACAACCTTTTACTGCCATGTGGCCTATGTAACCTCAAACAACAGAGAGCTAACCAAGAGTGCCGGTAGGTTTTGATGTGTCAAGCTGATAGCGCTACCAGCATTTTCTAAGAAACGCCTCGACTCACTCAAGCAGTATGAGTTTTTGTTATGAGAAGCAAACTGACGCGTATAGATAGCCTGCCCAGGATTTCCTCACTCATTAATGTGCTTACAAAGTCAATCTGGGAAAAACACATCTTGGGTGGTGGATCTCCAAAGTCACGTTAGCTCAACAAACCAACATAATCTAAACAATTAAAGTTAATAGTCTAATGCCTTTGGCAGCCACAGCCGTCTACAGCCATCAGGTACAAAACCTAAATCCTCATCTTCTCACGTCAAATCCCTAAATCCACATATTCTCAGGACACCAAAGTGCGAAAATACTTTTATACGCCAATGTTTTCATACAGTCCCAAGAAATACTACATAAACTACTCCTCGCTAACTTAAACACAATTTGAAATTGTCTTTACCAACAAGCCTTCAAACTTACAATAATAAAGCAGAATTTCCCACACCTCCCTGAAATAACATATCCAATGGTGAGTTTTGTTTAAAATAAGCTTCATGTTCACTTCCTCTGCCAATATTTTAGAAAGAACTGATGGAAATATTACACACGCAAGTCTTTTTAGTATTTTGTGTCTGAAGAAAACAATGTGGACAAAATCATTCCCAGAGACATGCTATCATTTATCATTAGCACATTTGCCTAAAATGACTCTGTAAAAACAACTTCAAGTCAACATAAATTAAGATGGGCCTCATTTACTTTCTTAATACTGTCATTGTGAATGATCCATTAGTGCTTAAGTTTGTTTTCTCAAACTTTAATTAAAATGTAACAACTTGCTCTTCTTCTGAAACAACTTTCCTTTTTGCCGACGCCACACGCACCATTAGAAACATCAACTAATAGCCAAAAGGCTCCATTATGAGAATGTACCGCTCTCCACTCCAATAAATTCCCATTGGAAAAAATCCCCATCCACAATTTTTTTTTTTTTTCATATTAAATAACCTGTTTCATGCACAATTACGCAAGCAGAATAGTCACGTTTGCTAAAAAGCCAACCTTGCTCAGTCAATTACCTGGTTGCACTCGTGTGGCCTGAAGGAAGTATCTCAAAGCTCTCTCATAGCTGTTCTGATTCTCCAAAGCATGCCCGACATTGTTCCAGAGTTTGGCGTTGTTCCTGTTCACCTGGTGGAAAACAATTTTGAAATCTTTCAGGCCATGCTGACATTACAAATCATAATATCCAGACATCATTCATTGTACTGACATAAGGCAGCGAGCTGGATTGTTTCAGTAAGTAATGATCTCAAAACACAAGCATACAATATGTATGAGCCTGTGGCCAGATGTGCATCCATAAATAAATAATGTGTCCTTGGATGTGTTCATACTTTCAGTGCAGATGTAAAAAGCGTGTATTCGGATTCCCAATCCCAGTTTCTGTTAAAAGTCTTCACAGCGTGTGTTGTTAGAAGAACTCCCATGAGCAACCAAGAGATTTTCTTCAGGCCTCTGGATAATGTCACAAAAACAAGGAGTGAGTCTCTGAACAAGTCATTTAAAAGTAATAAACTATCTGCTTATAGAAAGTTTACCCTCTTTGGGACAGGAGTTTAAATCCATGGGCTACCAAAACACAAAATCCCATGCTGGGTACGTACAGGACCCTTTCAGCCACAACAAAGCCAACAGGGAAAAACAGGTTGGATGCAGGAATAAATGGGAGGACGATCAGCGACAGTGCCTAAAGGACACAAAAAGACCAGAGAAATTGTGCTAAACAAATATGGAAATCTCTAGTACATACATATTTCTTGCTTTAAAATAAAGTACATAATCAGTTAAAATCCCCCCTGTAGTCAACATTTTTTATCCCTTAAAACTGATGTTTGATCATCAAAATGACATATTTAAATGTTTTTTCTTGTGAAAATGATTTTCTCATGCCTTAAAAAAGCTTGAATGTAACTCTTCCCCCCTTGCCTCATTTACTATACGTGAATCTATGAATATGCAAATTAGCCCCACCTCCACGCAGTAACACCAGCCAGAGCCCCCTGATTCACTAACTAAACTGTGGTAAACGTGATATAATGGCGAAACATGGATAATGACTGATAAAACTATGTTTTTACTAGCGGACAACTACAGTGGATACAGTGGACCTCAAAATGCCTTGAAGGCTCGAATGCAGCCTAGTTTGTGATTCCAGTTTGAGCCCGCGAGTATATGGTTGTGCTCCATTTAATGTATACGGTTGTGCTCCATTTAATGCTCTATATGCTCTATTAAATGCTCCATTTAATATTTGGTTTTGTTTTGATTTGATATTTTGCATGCTAATGATAGGAATCTATCCTTTGACGTGATTGGTTACTGAAGTTTGTTACGTAGCAAAAAAGGGCTGTTTCAAACCAAAAAAATTCTGGGGCAACCTTTGGGAAACTAGTTTTAAAGAGAAATACTCAGCAATGGTGTTGATTAATGGACTGGCATATTAAAGCATATTAAAAACACCACTTAGACAAATAAACAACGTAAAAATCTTGATTTTCACTACAGGGGGACTTTAATAAAAAGGAAAACACTACGGTGTAGTTTTCCACACTGAACAAAACACTTTCACAACATCTAAAAGCATAGCTCATATCTTAGGTCCCTTCTGGAGACATTTATCATAGGCTATTTACATAACTTCCTTTTGATCTTCAGCAATAACACAGTAAATTACATGGGATATTTGAGCTCACGAACAGGGGTCCGACCCAAAGAGAACGCATTATAAAAAAAAAGGAATAATGGAGAGGAATAATTCTGAAAAATGTGCTGGGTCCTCTTTATTAATGCTTTTTGGTCTTTAACTCTTTCCCCGCCAGCATTTCTGAAAAAAGTTGCCAGCCTTTTTGGTGATTTTCACTAAAAGTTTCATGGTGCCCAGAATATTATGTTGTATGAATCAGAATCAGATCAGAACCTCTACTTTCAAACAAAAAAAAATCTGTTTTGTTCTAGCTGCAAGCATTGTTTTTTTAATCAACACTTGAATGTAGGTAGGTTTTATAAAAAAATTGAGCAAAAACCTGAGAAAAATTGCATTTTTATCAAATACTACATCTGGATCATATTCAGTAATATTATCAAAGCAAATGTGCAGTAGATGGATTGAATCGTGAATTGGCATTTCACTCTGTAACATTAGTCAGTTTTCATTTATATGTGGTTAGTGTTGACGACTGCATTAGTTTTCATATGCATATGCATACATATGTGGCCCTGGACCACAAACCCAGACATAATGGTACATTTTTCAAAAGATTAATACATTATCTGAAGCTGAATAAATAAGCTTTCAATTGATGTAAATCAAAATATTGAGAAAATCACCTTTAAAGTTGTCCAAATGAAGTTCTTAGCAATGCATATTACCTATCAAAAATTAAGTTTTAATATAACTACGGTAGGAAATGTGCAAAATATCTTCATGGAAAATGATCTTAATATAAAATACCATTTAGTGTACAGCCACAGTCTCTCTGTGCAAGCTTCAAGATTTTTTTTTAACTAATCAGATGTTTCTCAAGATATCAAGCCTCCAGACACAGTCCTTGACCACCTACGTGAAAATCATTGAGCATTCAACAATGAAATGACCTGTTTTTTTCCCCTCGCTCTTTGAAATCTAATGAGAGGAAGTAGAAACGCTCTGGCAATCCAATCAGGGATTTGTCTAAGTGGCAACCTTGAGTGGGCAGATAAACGGCCTGGTAAACTGAGAAATTCCATAAGCGAAAAATCTTGGATTTAAATGTTCTCATTGTTTGGTTCAGACAAGCTTGTGCAGGTTTGAATGCTAATCACTTTGGTTTCATAAAGCTTTGTCTGAAACCAAGACCATGAGTTTGATTAATCTGGAACTAAACCCAATTATACATGCTTGACCTGTAGGAAAAGTGCAAGAGAACGACCATCCGCATAACCACGACGGTCCGAGATAATTTCTCTGAACGTTTAAACGGTTTAAACAATTCAACACAAACGAGAACATGTCATTGCAGTGCTCCTCAAACACGGTCCCTCTCATCAAAACCACAAGCAAACACGCCTGTCTTGCACAACGCATGTCAGGCCACAAGATGTAAGATTGGGATTATCGGTTTTATTTACGAAAAGCACCTTATGACAAGGTGATGGATCAGGATTTTTTGAAACGCTGAACCCCTGCAAGGGCACAGCCCTTGGACACCCTGTTTTGAAGAACAAACTTATTTTGTTTTGTCTAGCTACGGCTAATCTCACCCTTTTTATGAGCGAAAGAATCGCTTTTCAAAAGCCCGCTCACTTTTATGAGTTTATCTTCACATAAACCGAAGGGTGTCGTATAGAAGGAGGCCTTTTCAAAATCGAGCCATCCCGAAAAAACAGGGGCATTCATCTGGCACCATGCGGTCGTAAAAGTGAATCGCAGGAATTGGTTTTGGCAGCGGCTTCAGAGTACGTCAAGAACCAAACCGTCAAGGATTTAACAGAGCCGAAAGCGGCAGTACGGGGAACATCATATTTATCCAATTTGCTTGACGCTTCAGAGGCCAAAATCAATCTTGATGAAAGAGGTTTCTGCACAAACAAAAGCTTTGTCTGCGGTTATCATAAGCTCTGCGCTGCATGCTGTTTGGTTGCTTTGGAACGTACCAGAAAAAAAAAACCTTCACAGTCAAATTAGCCAAACTTTCACAACAAAAGTGTTTCCTGTTTGCTCAGAGTGAGTGTCGAGGGTCTGTGCACAGGGAATCATTAAAATAACTAACCATGTCCAAATAAAACAGATTCGGATGAATATCCTCATGCAACCTGTTCTCCGTCTCCTAACTGCGCAGACCAGAGCAAAATGTTAATGCCCAAGCACCTCCCCCTTCTCGCACTGTCCGTTAAAAATGATTTGTGGCCCCCCGGTCTCAAAGGGCGGCCTATGCCAACAGAGCGAGGAAGTTCACCAAACTCTGTTGACAGCGCGTGGAGACGCGGAGGAAGAATTCACGCCGCTGTTACACAACGAACGAGCGGAGAGCTGAACACACAAGACGAAGGGATTTCAACTGTGACACTCTGAACTCGTGGAATCAGTCAGTGGTCCAACATATGTAGACATCAGAGCTACAGAGCCAGACTATAGGACGATAACATCTTATATGACGGACGGAAAAAAAGACGGCTGTAAATTGAGAAGAAAATGCTGTGTGAGACTGATCATTTAAACATGAAATACACGTTGTTGCAAAAGTTCAGCGAGAGGGAAATCTGTGCATTCAGACAGGTGACATTAATCATGCGCTGCGAGTCGCAACAGTTTCCATGAGTTGTAAAAAAAAAAAAAAAAAAAAAAAAAAAAAAAAGCTCCAGAATGCATTGCGCCGTGGGTATGAAATAGCGTGACCAATTTTTAGGTGTACTTGAACTCAATGACTAATACCTTGCCTAAAAATGTACCCATTTTATGCAGTAATTACCATCTGTTTATAATGAAAGCTTCTGACGCACATGCATTTCTAGAAATTAAGTGCCTTCCTTTAACTTCCTTCTAGTTAAAACAGCCAATCGCCTTTTCGGCATTTAGTTTCCACAAGACCGCGCACAAGCTGAAACAGCCTGAAAATACAACTTGAGAGTGATTCGAGTTTAAATAGCAAAAATTATGTTGTCAGATTGTATTACTGATTTGATGTGACTGAAACGTGATCTTGACAAATAAGGTCCAAAATGAATTTGCTCACCAACTGCCAAACGAGAGTAAAAGCTGGCTTCGACAAGGATGTTAATTGTGCATCAGTTGGGTAGCAGTTTCAGGAACTGCAATATAATACTTTTTCTTAAAATGAAATAAGAACAATAGTCCTTATTTGATGAGTGACACAACTGATTCAAATCTAATTTAAAAATACTTTTCTTACTTAGATTTTTTGTCTCGTTTCCAGCCAAAAGATTTTCTAGACGAGGAAAAAAGGATTTTCTAGACAAGCTAAAAATATTGTCTTGTTTTCAGAAAAAAGAAGTCAAAATTAAGTGAGTTTTTGCTTAAAACAACAAACAACTTCTGGCAATGGGGTAAGCAAAACAATCTAGTTTTCTGCTTGAAATAAGATTATTTTGCCTACCCCACTGGCAGATTATTTTGCTTGTTCTAAGCAAAAACTCACTTAATTTTGACTTCTTTTTTCTGAAAACAACACAATTTTTACTTTTCTAGAAAATCCTTCTTCATTTAAAATTTTTTAGGCTGGATATTTTGGCTGGAAACAACACAAAAATCGAAGTAATAAAAGCATTTTTTGCAGTGTTTCGCTTTGAAATGCACAGCGAAAACAGACTTGAAGGGATTAAGCCATATTGTGCTTTCAGTTTAAGTTTGTTTGACAGATACTATCCTGTGATAAAACATAATGGCCCAAATAGAATTAGAATAAGAAGTTTAAACGTGATGCTATCTAGGAAAACCCAACACAATTTTACCTTTTTTAGGTTTTGATACCATATGAAAGCTGGGTTCAAGCCCTTTTCCTGTTTTTATTTTGTCCATAGCTTGAACGTAACAAAAGTTATAGCTATATTAAGTTGGCTGATAGCTATGATTTTCAGGAATGGAATTTTGAGAAAAACGAGTTTAAAGTGAGACGGCTTTCACTTTTACTTCACGGGTTTAACGAGAGCTGTCTGTCAAGTCGGGAGCACTATAACGCATCATTACACAGACTAACGTTACCTTGAAGAGGACAGAGGACATAGACATAGTCTTTTAACTTTTGATCACCCCTTGTATGTCTAAGTAGCACGAATAGTGTACCTTGTAGTTTTACATTTAGAAAAGCGAGTGCAGCGTAACTGTTGGCGCACTGTACATAGATTGTCATCGGACTTCTCCTCATCGTTTAGGGCACTGACATCACCAAGATTGAGCAGATTGAGATGAGTAAGATTGTTTAAGTAAGCAGCTACTTAAGACTGCGTTGTTACGCTCCGCCTTCTCATTATATAAAAAAATAAATAAATAGATTAACCGTTTTTGTGGTGTTAAGAGAAATCACCTCAGCAGTACATTCTTAACATTACAGAAAGACAGTCATTTCTGCTTGCTGCAACAAATCGCTATTTTCTGCACTAACTAAACAAGTTAATTTTGCCAAGATGTTATAGTATAATAATTTAATGAAAACCTAATTTTGACAAAAAAAAAAAAATTGAGATTCGACCAATTTCTCGATTTTCCAGAAAATGTTCCAGTGTGACAGCCGACGGGTTTTCCCAGATCGCGTCACATATATTTTAAAAAATCTACACTTTTTGCCCGCAAGACCCATCGTTTCATATCGTCATGTGGCCATGATGATATCGAGACAGTTTTGCTATCACGATACCAGTATATTGATAATACCATTACACCCCTACTATATGCAACAAACAATAGCAAAATTTTAAAAAGGACCTGAAAATAATAATTATAATTTAGAAAAAATAAATAAATAATAATTGAGTAACATTTAAGGCAGTTGAAAAAGCAACAATGAAAAATAAAGAAAATGTATGGCCAGTAAATTTTCTGAAGTCATCTGCAGTTGATAGTATACTTTTAATATATATTAATAGATAGTATACTTTTTATTTTTGGCCTTTTCGCCTTTATTTTGACAGGATAGATCATAGCTGACAGGAAGCGAAGTGGGAGAGAGAGAAGGAGGTGGGATCGCGAAAGGTCCTCGAGCTGAAATTCGAACTCGGGACACCCGTTGCGCAACGCCGCTGTATGTCGGCACACTGCCCACAAGGCTGTCGGTGCCGACAGATAGTGTACTTTTAAAAAGGATTATGAAAAATTACAAAATGTTTAGAGTCAGTAAGTTTTCTCACTCACCACTGGCAATAAATATATTTTCAAATGAAAAATAATGCAAAGTGAAGAAACCATATCGGCCAGTAAATCATCTCAGTTACCTGGCACTTGCAAAACTTGCAAAAGTTCATCCGTGACCAGTTTTGGAGATTCAAGTATATAGGTTCTGTTCTGCCAGTTGCCAGTATGGAAAATAGCTGAGCCAAGATTGCCTTGGAGAGGAATGACTTACATTTAAAGAGACTTTAGGGATACCAAGCGAGTCTCCTGTAATTTGCTCGAATCCTGTCATTAGCCTCATGCCCCTAAAGCAGATACATCTTACATCTCCAGTTCTTTTTTTTTTTTTTTTTTTTCAATCACATAATGATTGTCTTAGCTTACACTATACCATGAGGAATACTTAATTCAGGACTAGGTTTACTTGGATTCTGGGAAACCAGCTCATGTGCACAGTTCACCCGGTATGGATAAAAACAGCCCTAAATTGTCTCTGACACATTTCAAATAAGGCTGGGGATATGATATATTATTTCAAACTGCTTTTGAATAAACAGTTTCCCCTTTGTGTTTTCTTGTGCATTTATATAGACAACTATAATAAAAAACACAAGAATAAACTCATTCAAGTCATGGTTACAGAAATGCATTTTTTCACTAAACAAAAAGTTCCAAATTACATTAGATGTCTTTGTTCCTTCAGTTGACACATAATCAGATTTTCCACAAGCCCCACCCACAAACATACCATCATGACGATCTTTGCAGAGCTGTGGCCGTACCAAAGGCTGTGATAAGCCAGGAGGCTCAACATGGCGTAAAATACCACCGTGGCGAGGTTACGAGGGTCCAAAAGGGACTCCACAAGGGGGATAGTGCCCATTGTCCAGTCACAACACAGCTCAGAAGGGTTGAGCAGCAGCCAGGCATTTACCGGCAGGAGGTAGTTGAAAGTCAGCTGCCTGGTTGGGGTGGAGCTGACGGCAGCTGGATTATCAAACCTGATGATAAGACGGCAAAAAATTAATGAGTACTCCTCTCCATTAAGACGTACCACACTAGACACCATTCATTTTGAAATGGTTTTATTGAAGAGATAAAAGAGAAATAAAGTGTCAATTAACCGTTAGTGTCAGCCCTACTTGACAACTTGAATTCTTACCATTTTTAACATTCTACACAATTAAGCCCTGAGCTGAGAATACTTTTTAATTTCTAGCTCAGTTCCTGATGTAAAAAGTACCAGTTAATGTAAAATAAAAATAATTAAAAAAAAAAAAAAAGTTGGCTCATCAGCCTTGGTTGAAAGTTTAAAAAAAGTCTCAAGTCTTGAAATTCAAAACTGCAATTTAGTAAACTTACTGTCATTTCGAATTAAATTAAATTTAAAAAAAAAAAAAAAAAAAAAAAAAAAAAACACACACACAATTCAAATTCAAACTCATGAACTGAAAGAAAGCTTGTTCTTGAATTCTGACTTCTGCTCAACCCTGCAAAATACTCCCTCAGACTACGAGTTCAGAACATAACACTTCAAGACATACATTTCTTAGCAAGAAAAAAACCCCAAAACATTTTTATATTCTTTAGTACGCTAATTTACAGCATTTTTTGTTGATCTAATTCAGCCTGTGGCCATTATTCTGCAATGCATCATGTTCCATATGCATGTGAAACCACAAAGAGGTTTAAAGGGATCCAAGCCACATTGAAAAACAGCCAGACTGAATGATAGGCATCAGGCAGCTAAGAAAAAAAAAAAAAAGTCACCAAAACAACACTGGGGCCAAGACTGATCTGTAGAAACAGGCCATTAACTCTGACTCAAGAACCAGATTAAAGTAAAAGTGTTGATGCTCTTTGAATTACAAGCTTTTAAATGTTGATGGTGCATTAAACAGCAACATTTTTTTGGATGATAATGACACGAGCATCCTGTTTTAATAAAAAAAAAAAAAACATTAGTACATTTATACATTTGGTAGAACATTCAACATATACATATTAGTACACATGCTCTTTGGGATTTAAACCCATGAATACCATTCAAACTACAACATTGAAGGTTAGGGGGGAAAACCCAAGTCTAGAAAACTGAAAGTCTTCATTATAAACACTTGCTATATTAATGTTCCTCCTTTCGGAGCTTGAAGCAAATATTTTCCAAATATGAAAGATTTTCACTGTTTGAAAAAGACACAAACCGAAATTTATCACTTGGCTTTCACAAAGGGGTGTGTTTACGGAGAAAGGTTTGAAGGGTGGGAGAGCCAACTGCGAGTATTAAAAATCCAATAAAAACCTTTGCACAACCCTGTCGTAAATCCAGTCTCCTGGAAGAAGAATGTTTTTGTTTTGGCTGAGACGTTTAAATATTATCACAATATTCACAAATACAACACAGGGACAAAATATACTTCGAAAGTATGTTAATCCAACGTATTATGTCTCTAGAGAGCCGTGTGATAACACTAATTCAGGCGGTCGGAGACAGTCGGTGGATTATGTCTGGGGATTAGCGATCGCTTCCGTGACGAATCCACAAGGATTTTCCCTCTGATCCCAATCAACTTCCCCGGGGATGATGATCAGAAGGAGTATGTCTAGGCATTTTACACACAGCTCTCGGATTCGCCGAGATGCTTATTTGTTTAAGGGTGGGTGGAGTCAAAGCACTCCGATGAGGGCGGTTCTAGATCAGCTGATATATAGATCATCAAGTTCATTTCAGGCCCTGTTGATGTTTAGAAAATCATCATGACAGCTCTCAAATTTTACAAGCTTAACATACTGTATTACGAGCAATATTCCCATAATACAATACCACAGACATGTTTACATTAATTTGTCACATCGTCCCCTTGGTGACTGATACTATTTTGGCTTGAGCCAAGAAACTCTAATTATTTCTTTTTCCAAGACCAAATGTGTACGTAATAAATCAGTTTATTAAGGCAGCAAGCCACACAGGGATATGCATTACACCGTGCTTAATGTTTCAGCAACAAGCCATTTGTCCACACTGAATGCAAAACTGATAAGTAATGCAGGGCTGTACGATTCATCAAAATAAAACCAAAACTGTGATATGGCTTAGTGTGACTAATTAAATATATGCATGATAATTATTAATATGTGACCCTGGACCACAAAACCAGTAATAAGGGTCAGTTTTTTTTTTAAATTGAGATTTATCATCTGAAAGCTGAATAAATAAGCTTAAATAAGCTCTATTGATGTATGGTTTGTTAGGATAGGACAACATTTGGCCGAGATACAACTATTTGAAAATCACCTTAAAGTTGTACAAAATAAATTCTTAGCAATGCATATTACCAATCAAAAAAGTTGTGATATTTACGACAGGAAATGTACAAAATATCTTGATGGAACATGATCTTTACTTAATATCCTAATGATTTTGGCGTAAAAGAAAAATCAATCATTTTGACTCATACAATGTATTTTTGGCTATTGCTACAAATATACCTGTGCTACTTATGACTGGTTTTGTGCTCCAGGGTCACATATTACAATTATTTTGTAGCCATATTGATATGTAATTAACATAATTTAAAAAAATTAAAAAAGCACAGAAGAGTTATATTTTGTGGCACTTAGCACTAAGACCGTGCACACCGATTTTCATGTTGATAGGACAAATGGTTGCGCAGTTATAGCCATTTATATGTTTTTTTCCCCCCTCTTATAGCGCCACCTAGTGGCCAAGCTCCACAATTTTCATCCTGGGACCTCAGATTGAGCTCTTACATACGTGTTACGAGTTTGGCTATAGGTTATAGGCATTTTACTAAAAGTGGCCCTGCCCCTTTCGACCGTTTTGCCGTCTCTTTGCGACGGTGAGTCGAAAGTTCAACTTTTTGTTTTTTAATAATTATTGATAGTCACTCTCCAGAGAATCTTTCTGCTGTTTTAGTTCCGATCGGGTGAAAAACCTAGGACTAGCTCACAAAAGTAGAAAAATGCTAAAAACCCGAAAATTTCACCAGGCTCAAGACATGAGACACTGGAGCCTGTGACTGACAGTTTAAGAGTTATGAGCGATTTCGTACTTTTGATCGCTGTAGTGCCCCCGTCAGGCCGATTGGGGCGAGCCTTGGTGACGTTGTTGGCGGTGTGAGTACTACTATCCCTCCAAGTTCCAAGTCTTTACAGCTTACGGTTTTAAGTGGAGATCACTGATCCATTGCCATTCTAACAATTACAATAGGGTTTCAGCACTACATGCTTGAACCCCTAATAAAAAAAAAAAAATCGCTATTAAATTATTAAATCATGCAGCCCTAGTGTGACATTCACAGCCAATAAGATATCAAAATGTGCAATAACATGTATGCACTGTGGCATCAAAGTAGTACTTAAAGTGTCTTTAGGGGTTCAAGGGCGTAGCGCTGAAACCTTATTGTAATTGTTAGAATGGACACGGATCAACAATTTCCATGTAAAACTGATCGTGCGTACCAAACCATACGTCGTAGAGAGTTGAAACTTGGAGGGATGGTAGTACTCACACTGCCTACGTGACTGAGGCATGCCCCAGTCGGCCTGACTACAGCGATTAAAAGTACGAAATCGCTCATAACTCCTAAACCATCAGTCACAGGCTCAACTGTCTTATGTTGTTGGAATCCTTGGCTCACGTCGGACAAAATGCACGCCTCAGATTCAACTGTGAGTTGCAAAACCTACTATTGCGAGCTAGTCCTAGGTTGGATTTGGTCCAATTGGAACCAAACCAGTGCAGAAAGATTCTCTGGAGAGTAAATATGAATAATTACCAAAAAAAAAAGCAAAACTTTCTACTCACTGTAGCCAAAACGTTCAACGGTTCGAAAGGGGGTAAGGCCACTTTTAGTAAAATGCCTGAAATAATGAGATATGTACATTGCATGGTTTTCCGCACATACTTATGATAGACCTTCTTGTTCCGAACAACTTTGCCTCCAGATCCACTGCTGTCAATCAAGCCGGTTTTTAAATGAATGAGAAAATGTGAAAAACCTACTTTTGCGAACTAGTCCTAGGTTTTTCAGTCATTCTGGAAAAAAACCACCGCAGTGCAATTCTCTGGCCTCAAAAAACATGCTGAAATTTACCCTTTGCAAAGCTATAGCAGGGTCCTTTAGAAAAGGGGCCTGTCCAAATATACCCAAAAGCCTCTAGGCCTAAACGAAAACTCAAAACTTCACGAAACCCGTTGAGCACATGCGACAGGTGATTCTAAACAAGCATGCAAAGTTTCAGGAAGGTCAGGCCACAGCTGGCACTATAACAGTCATAAATGTTATAAAAACATAATTTTTCTATAATAAATCACCTGGATTTTACAAAAAAGCTTTTTTAATAATTGATTTAGGTGGTTACAGGCTTGCTAAATAATATGTAATGTCTTTTTCTTTATGTGCTTAAAAACCTAAAGCACTTGAACCCTGGTAATCGCTGCTTGCAGGTACATTTTAAGCTGCTTCTGAACCATCAGCTTCATTTGCATGTAGCCGTCCAGAGTGAGTAGACTGCAGGGCCTATAAAGCAGTAGTGTTTGTGTAGGGTGGCACGAATTTCTGACAATTTGAAAAATGTGCCATGACGAAATAAAGATCAGGAAATGCTGGTATACAACACAACAAAGATTGTACTATGGTCTCACCTGGTGAACACTGGCAACTGGGACTGAATGACCTGCACCCTGACAATGACCAGCAAAAGAGTGCTGATGATCAGGACAATGAGCTTCAGCAGGGTCTGAAGGACAGCATAGGGAAAACCATCTTTTCCTCTCAACACCTGAAGTAGGGTGTCAATCAGCATGGGCAGAGTGAACTGTATTAAAAACAAAGAGGAGAAAGTGACATGACAAGGAAGTAAAATACAAGTAAATACATGCCATACACTTTCCACTTCTTTAAGAATTAGCTGACTCTAGAATTAAAATTTTCTGATAATTCACCATAATAATAATAATAATCCTAGATGTTCATGTCTTTCTTCAGTTGAAAAGAAGGTTTTTGAGGAAAACATCCAGGATTTTTCTCCATATAGTGGAGTTTAATGGGGATCAACAGGTTGAAGGCCTAAATTGCAGTTTCAATGCAGCTTCAAAGGGCTCGCAGCCAGGGAATAAGTGTCTTATCTAGTGAAACAATCTCTCATTTTCAAAGTTAAATACTTAAATGCTTGTCTTGAACTAGCTCGACATTATGCATTACATAGTCAAGCTGGAAAGGTCACGTGTGACGTAGGCGAAAGTACCGACACAGTGTTTACAAAGCGAATATACAAAGAAAGTCAACTATAATTAGTGGTACATTTCGAATTTGACAATGTGAAGAAGAAAGTTTTCCTGTTTCCCAAAAACCCAAACATGACCTTACATAGCTGCTTTGAAACAATCTATATTGTATAAAGTGCTATATAAATAAAGGTGATCTGTAGGAATATGTGCATAAAAAACCATCTATGTTTGCTACTGTCCACCATGTTACTTTTACTGGGTAACACAGTTGACAGGTAACTTAGTTGACATTTTTAGTGTTTTGGGCCTATACTCAACATGGTAGCCAAGAACTACTGAACATATGGTATGTTCAAAAATATATTTTCATAAATAAAACATAAGTTTAAGTTAAATTGTCTTGTTAAAATTTGCAGCAATAATACTTGTGTAACACTGTTGACAGTCAGTGAATCCACTCCTGACACAAGTTTGCTAGTTTAACCAATATTAGCGGATAGGAGAGAACAACTTCTAGTGTTTCATTTATGTGCTTCAAGAGGAAATATCGTCATACTGTGCAAATTTTGCGAGAATGGGACAAACCATTCCTTTTTGAGGGGAGTTTTCTGGTGGGTAACTTAGTTGACAATGGTTTTTCGGACACAAATAAAACAAGTTATCACAATAAACACTTATTAATTTTGAAGTGCACACCCAAATGTCTCGATAACCTAATCTAACTGAAGGCAGAACTATGGCACTAATTTATATTTGAGGTAATTTTCATGCCTAAATACAGAGTAGAATGAGCAACTTCACAAAAACAGACAGCTGAATACCAGGGTTGTATGTGATTTAAAAAACAAAACAAAAAAAAAACACCATTTTTGAACAAAAGATATGGCTTTTTCAACATACAGTAGTTTAATGGGGAAAAATAGAATTGTGTACTAGAAAATTAAGCATCGGGGCTTTATATTGATGAAAATATATTAAAAATATAGTTCACGGACATGAGATGTACCTTTCCAACGTGATTAAGTAATGCATGAACTTGTGGACGTGCATCACAGAGCTAGTGCAAGATGAGAATTTATGGTTAAAAAGTTTGCAAGTGTTTATTTTGTTTAGAAAATGACCCATAATTTCACTGGATAAGACTCTTATTCCCCAGCTGGGATCATGTAGAGCCCTTTGAAGCTGCACTGAAACTGCAATTTGGACCTTCAACCCGTTGATTCCCATTGATGTCCACTAATCCTGGAATGTTTTCCCCAGAAACCTTAATTTTTATTGACTGAAGAAAGAAAGACATAAACATTTTGGATGACATGGGGGTGAGTAAATTATCATTAAATTTTAAAATCAGGAGTGAACTAATCCTTCAACGATGCTTTGAACACAACTCAAAGGGGTAGCTAAAGCCTCCTAAAATGTTTTTGTAGCTTTCTCGTAACTTGTACCTTTCTACAACTTTATCCTGGGGGCCTTTCAAAAGCACTTTCCCTACCATGGAGAATTTTTTGTGGTACGAATAGTGGAATCTTCAATAAACAGCTGGTTTATTCTGATGTAATCAAAACCACTAAAATTTATGTCAGCCTGCTCTTTGATCTGGAAATGTGTTGGTTGCACCTGAGTAGGCCAAGTTATTGTTTACTCTAAGGGTTTGATCACTTTACCAAAAGAGGTATTTGACTAAATAATTTTTAATAATCCTCCATAATGTTTTAAAATGTTATTTGCACTTTAATAAAGAGGTTTATAATGTGTACATACACCTCTAGTTAGACTTATTTTTTAGGGTGTAATGTAAACCCTTGGTGAATATGAGCAAAGGTGGCTGTGAAAATAAATCTGCATCATCAGAATTCTAACCTTTCATTGAATTAAAACAATTGAAAGTGGAAACTCACGTTATGAATGTTTTTCTCCAATGCATGTTGGCCATAATTGTTGGCACCTCTAGAAATTCTTATGAGTAAAAAAATCTCTTAAGTATATTCCCATTTACATTTACAGTTTTTTTAAGCACACCAGGGTGACTAGAAGCATGAAATTATCCAGCCATGACTTCCTGTTCCACAGGATTATAAATATGAGGAACACAAAGGCCAAATTCCTTTAATCATCCATTACAAGGAGTGAAGCCAAAGAATATAGTTCTGATGTGCAGAACAACACTGTTGAGCTTCAAAAAATAGAAAGTGGCTGTAAAAAAAAGAGCTAATGCATTCAAAAATCCCCATTTCCACCATCAGGGCAATAATTAAGAAGTTCCAATCAACTAAACGTGTTACAAATCTGCCTGCAAGGAGACGTTTGTCTATAACGTCCTAATGCACGGTGAGGAGGAGAGTTTGAGTGGCCAAAGACTCTCCAAGCATCACAGCTGGAGAATTGCAGAGATTGGGGTCAGAAAGCCTTAAAAAAAATAAATAAATAAAAAAATTAAAAATTAAATCAGCCCCTACATCGCCACATGTTGTTCTGGAGGGTTTCAAGAAAAATCCTTCTCACTTATCCAAAAACAAACTCCAGGATATTCAGATGTGACTGAAACTTCAAACAAGACTGGCTTGTATTGTTAGATGAAACTAAAAAAGAGCTTTTTTTACCCCAGACAGGGGTAAAAAAACCAAAAAAACAAAAAAAAAAATCTCCCATGTCCACGGGTTAAATATACTGCTAGATCTTTAATGTGGTGGGCCTGTTTTTCTGCCGGAGGTCCTGGACATCTTGTTCAGCTACATAGCATCGTGGATTCCATCAGATATCAACAGATAAAAAATCTACACCTGACTGCCTCTGTTAGAAATGGGCTGTGACTAGATCAGGATGACAATCCAGAACAAACATCAAAATCAAAACAATAATTTGACACGGAGCACAAAAATGAAGCTTCTGTTATGGCCATCCCAGTTCCCTGATCTGAAAAGAAGAAGCTGAAATTCTGACAGATCCAGATTGATTCGGTATGAAAGAATGGTCTCTGATCTCGTCAGGTGTTCTCCAAACTCATCAGGCATTATGGGAGAAAATTCAGAGCTGTTATTTTGGGAAAAGGACGTTGCAATAACTGGGTGCCAATAATTGTGGCCAACGTGAACAAGAGAAATACATTTATTTCATAATAAGAATTCATTGTGAATTTTTTGAATGGAAGATCAAAAGGATAAACAACATGCATTTATTTTTTACAGCCACCTTTGCTCATGTTTACCAAGGGTGCCAATATTAATGGAGGGCACTGTATACACGACTATTTAAAATTTTTTGTTCACCAAAAATATAGTAAAAACAGTAATATTATTACAATTTAAAATAACTTTGTTCTTTTGCTATATATTATTATATAAAATGTAATTTATTCCTGTGATGTCAAATCTGAATTTTCAGCATCATTACATCAGTTTTCATTCTAATGTGATTTGCTGCTCAAGAATAATTTCTTATTATTAATTCTGAAAACAGCTGTGCTGTTTAATATTTCTGAAAATATATTTTTCAAGGATTCATTGATGAATAGAAATGCATTTATTTAAAATATAATTTTTGCAACATTATAAACGTCTTTAAGGTTACATTTTAATCGGAAAAAAAAAACAAAAAACTTTTGAATGGACCAGTCAAAAGTTTTTGAACAGTAAGATTTTAAATGTTTTTTAAAGAAGTCAAGCCTGCATTTATTTGATCCAAATACAGCAAAAACAGTAAAATTTGGAAATATATTTTTTTGGTATGGTGTATCATGTTACAAAAACTTATTACAGATAAATGCTGATTTTTGGATCTTTCGATTCATCAAAGAATCCTGAAAAAAAAATGTACTCAACTGTATTAAATATTGATGATGATGATAATAATAATAATAATAATAATAATAATAATAATCATAATAAATATGACACTGAAGACTGGGGTAATGATGCTGAAAAATTAGCTTTGATCACAGGAATAAATTACTTTTTCAAATAAAAAGCAGTTATTTTAAATACAATTATTTTGGATAAAATAAATGCAGACTTGGTGAGCAAAAGAGATATTAAAAAAACGTAATGTTCAAAAACTTTTGACTACTAGTGTATATATATTTAAAGCATTTAGTAATGTTTAAATAAAAATAAATACATAAAATATGATTTGTAATAACTCGTAATCTAATTATTAGATTAAGTTACAAAATTACTCATTTTCATTTAACTAGTAATAATTACATAACTACTTTGTATAATTCTTACATAATGCGTAAGCCTTTATCCTTTTTGCTGACCGCAAAAGTGGAAAGAAGACAGGAAACAACAACGAGAGACAACACATGCTGTATTCGAACCACACACACCCCATTTGACCACCACAACTTAATGTGTCTGCCAACAAGTTAACCACTAGACCAAAAAAAACAACATATTTCACAGAGATGAATTCTACATTAGAGGTCGCTGCAATGAAAGTTTCACATTGCACGCTGGCTTAACTCCGGATGCATTAGATTAATGTTTCATGTAATACATTATCGCTTAAACGCTGTGCTTTTAACGACTTAGGCCAATTACAGTAATTACTTAAGCTACATGTATTTCAGCAAAACATCAAAGTCCAACTGCTACTCATGCATATGTATTAAATTAAAGGGATGGCTCAGGGCTACGTACGAACTAAACGGAGCAAAGATCCAAGGCAAAGACCCACAGACCTCCAGTTCCTGTCAGCAACAACAGCTGCTTGCATTCAGCTGCTAGCTCACATAAGAGGATTATGCCACAGTCCATTATGCAAAAATTCAATTGCATAATGCAAAGCAAATGGAAGGCTGTCAAAAGAGCAAAGGCCCCAACGAGCATCCGAACGCTAATGGACAAAACGCACGCTGCATACATGCCTTCTACTTGATATTCAAATACAGATGCTAATTTGAAAAGACTGCGTCCTTAATGACTTAAACGCAACGTGTACGACATCTAACCAATGACAGTGCGTCAAAACATTCCGATTTTTGAAATCCTACAGCTTGCTTTAAACGGAACAGGCAACAGGGTGTTTTCACATCTGGTAAGACTTGTGGTTAACAAAACTATGAGACTTTGCTGTTTTGTTTCGCTGCCATTAGAAATGAGAGATGTTGCCCTGAAGATATTTACTCAACTGTCACTTACAAAATAGTTATGTCTTGCATCGCTTTTTTTTTTTTTTTGTCCTAGGCAGAGGGTACCGAATGCTGTATCTGATAAGAAACCTGTATAAGCTGTTGGTTATCACTCAGCTGATGCCTCAGTGCTGATTTTCACACTCTTCCTCGAAAAAACCAACGCAGACATGCCCTTTGGGCTTTTAAACGAATTTTATATTCACAGCAAATGAGCTCATGACAGTTGAGACGTTAATGAAAAACCATATAAGGCAAGTTGTTGAGTGAAACGAGTTCATTTTCACTGCGAGGGATAGATTTAGAGCTTTATAGCCTATATGTTTTATATTATTAAAAATCGCTCCCACTAATACCTCAAACAGAGTTATTTGTCTCGCTTACAATTTTCAAATTATTTTTCCGCCACGGCATTGTGCATTTAGCTGTTAGATTAATTTGTTTTAAGAGGTTTTTGGGTATTAAACTGTCAAGATATTGACACCAACAGACAAAAGTGTACAAATATGTCTGTAGTCATCATGCAAGGCTGCGCCCCATGAGGACGCATTAAGTCTTTCCATCTGGTTAGTGGTTTCGCTCTCCCTCTGTCTTTCTGCCAACAAAATAGGGCTTTTAATATCAAAAAGAAAGGGATGTTTTATGACTTCCCTTAAAAGCAAAACAATTGGGGTTTTTTTACTTTCTAATAAATAAGCTTTTGATCCCAAGACCTTGTGACAGATCCTATTGACTTTAACCACGCACGTCAACGCGCCTTAATTTACGAGTTAATAAATAAAAGTCACACTTACCCCTTGGGCAACAAACACCTCGTAAATACAGCATATCCCAATGACAGTTATTCCCTGCTCCTTGCAAAGCGTGGCGACGGCAACCAGGAACACAGTTGAAATGATGGGAGTCCACACTGAAAGAGAAAGTTGAAGACACAAGGATGATGCAGGGCAATGACTTAAGGCTTATGTGTACGTCATTTTTAACATGTCGGAAGTGCTTTTGATTAACTTTATGCATTTTTTAAACATTATTCAGATACGAGAAGGTGGAAGGAGGAAAACAGCCTGGTGTTTTTGTTCACCGGGAGACCTGTGGAATCCCGTCCCACAAGTTTTTCCAAAGATAAACGCACAAAAACCCTTAATATAAACAGGGCTGTCAATTTAACTTGTTAATTTAGCAAGATTCATTATCAAAATGTGACTTGCCAAACCACACTCCTGATGCAGGCAGCATAGAATGATTAAGGAGCCGTTCACACGACTGTGTTCAAAAACAGCTGGATGGAGTGCAAAAGAATGGAACTGAACGCAAAGATTTTAAATTGATACGGTGTCTTAAAGGACTTTTACATGGTGTGTGAACATAAACATAAACAACCACCCTACAAACCACCCTTTAATCCCCCAAAAAAATAAATTATTATCCTCAATTATCAAGCCGTTTTGATTTTCTGAGTAGTACGATGTCATATTGCTCAGGCCCCGCCCATAGCCATTAACAGTATTAGCATATTTCCGCCCTCAGCCAGTTGTACGCTGTTGTACGTTTTTTCCACGCATGTCAAAGTGAACATAAGAGTTTATTTTCGTTTTGTTTTTCATGGTAACGCACCACCAGTGTTACCGCTACATTAATTCTGCCACAGCTGAAGCTTCTCTTTGACAACATAGTGACGCCGCTCGGACATCTTGGCAATAGAATCACCATTGGCTAGTACATTTTTTAGTTTACTCACCAGACTAACATTAGATATGTGAGATAGTAATTAGAACTTTAGCAACTAGAATATTCATGTATGAATGCACATTTGGCATCCTGACTGAACTTATGACTGGTGGTGGTGCTTTTGTTTGTAATTTAGTGTTTCTATTAAAAAGGAAAAAAATAGAAATAATATTGATAAGATAACACAACTACTATGAATTCGTCTACTAATAACAACAAAAAAATAAATAAAACGCACTAAGGATTAATGAGCTGCTGGGTTCATGAATATTAATCACATTGTCTGCATTCGCTCGAACTGATTTGCTGAAATCAAAACAGGGACGATCATAAGGGGAACGCCAGCCAATGAGCCGTTTGTGCATTAGTTCCGCCTACTACCGGAGAAACCGGCAGTTCTTAAAAGCTGAAGAATTCTAAAGGAACTCTGTTACTTGACAGGAAAATACAACAAAGAATATCGTTTAAAATTCTGCATCAGTTCTACATGGTATATAAGACTCTCTCACTCTGTATCTTTTTTTGCGTGTGTGTGAGACAAATCAACAGCTAGTTGTGTGCCTTCACACTAGAGCAGGGTGCCCAACCCTGTTCCTGGAGATGTACCTTCCGGCAGAGTTTAGTTCCAACCTTGATCAAACACACCTGTTTGTAATGATCAAGTGCTCATTCAGATCCTGATTAGTTGGTTCAGTTGTATTTGATCATGGTTGGAGCTGAACTGTGCAGGAAGGTAGGGTACCCCTGCACTAGAGTTTATGGTTTGTCAAATACAGGTACGCTGCACATTCATTCAGGTGAACTGAAAAATAAAATTATAATATTATAATTAGGGATGTCCGGGCCCGATCACGTGGTTTCAGACTCGATCGGAATGGGACGTTACCTCCTGATCAGGACTCGAATATATATGTATATATTTTTTAACACACCTATAGTTATGTGGTGGCACAGAGTTAGGGGCCGTTCACATATCGTGCCTAAAAACGCGTGGAAAACGCTAGGCGCGCCGATTTCTCCTCCTTTCCAAAGCGCTCTGTAGTTTGCGCTCCAGTGGCGTCTGCCGTTGCTAAGCGACCATGACCCGCACTCTCAATGAAGAGGCAGAAGTTTCATCAAAGGACAAACGGATTTCCAGCACTAAAAATCACTTGCTGTAGCTCTGCTACTAAATTTATTAAAAAATGTACAGCTATGATCAGTTGTTTCTCCATCTTGGCTGAGCTTTCAATGTTGTTACGGGAAAGGATGGAGCTAATTGGTTGAATCTCGTCACATGACCCGCGGTGCGCTTGCAGCATTCTGAAAAGTTGAGAAGTTTTCAACTCGATGCAGTGCAGACGCGCCTGAAAAAACCGAGCGCGTCGCACCGCCTGCACGTCGCGACCGCGACGCTTCCGTTATGAGCGCGGCTGCCGCGCGTCTACATTTGAAATAACGAACTTGAGCGCGCAAAAGACGCGATATGTGAACTTGATTGTTCAAGCCACCTCACAGAAGTGCTCTGTTTGTCAACAGAGTTGTTGAATGTTAAAATAAGGTGAATTAAATAAAAAATAATGAACTTCCTGGATCTGTTTCTTCGCTCTTCTTTATTCTTTCTTTATGTATTATTGAAGTATCGGATCGGGTTTCGGTATCGGCAGATACTCAAAATCAAATGACTCGGACTCGGACTCGAGGGCAAAAAAACCTGATCGGGACATCCCTAATTATAATAAATTATAGTAACGCCTAGGGATGTAACAATACTCAATATAATATCGAACCATGCGGTACAACATCCACGGTTCAACACATGCCTGTGAATTGCGTTTTTTTGGTTTTGCATTTAAATAAATTCTTTGTTTTATTTCTCTCGAAATTTGCTGTGTGTGCCCGTGATGTCACCTGCTGAGATGAGGAAACGCCTCCCCGTTTATATTTGAAAAAGCAACACATGCAGAGCATCTTCCCTTGTAATAAAATGTAATGATAAGCCTTTTTTTAAACTTGTTGTGCAGCAAAGAACATTATAACTTGTTTTTACAGTATCAGTCGAGTGTTTGAAATAACTTCCTTTTGTGATCTGATGAGGCTTTTTATCATAGGATGAGGCAGACAATAAATTCTACACTATATGTCGATTAGCAATGGCTTACAAATATACTATGAAAATACCCGAGATGGCTTGAAGAACACCTATAAACCATATATTATTGCAGACGAGTGTTTATCGTTCTTACATTTCATCATTCAAAACGTTTCACGTTATATCTTGTTTTTATTTATTTACAGCAATAGCGATGCCTTTATCCATATTAGAGATTTCCTGGCTGGAACGTCATCAGTGTTATCTCTGTGACGCATATGTGGATTTTCTGCACGAGGGCGCCCTCTGGCGTCCAGTATGAATGAAACCCATCCTATTTTGCGTAAAAATCAGAAAAATAATACCTTTCTCAAAAGAAATATTAAGCAGACACATAATACTCAACACTTTTTCTAGTGTACAGAGGTTTACAGGACTATTTTTGTTATTTAAAAAAAAAACTGATGTGGCAAGCTACCAGAACCAAACCGAAAACCGTTGTTAAAAACCGAGGTACATATTGAACCGTGGACTAAATGTATTGTAACATCCCTAGTAATGCCGCATTTTATTGTCACTAACGTTAACGCCGTTGTAACGCCGTTTTAACTGTTTATTTATAACACCATTATAGGACACCATCAAAGGAGCTTGAGACGGGATTCGAACTCGGGTCGCCGCAAGCACAGCTGTGCTATACGTCGGCGCTAACCACAAGGCTATTGGACATGAATTTACATTTGATTTACAAAAAAACTGTGAGGACTGTCTCCTAACTGTCTCCTTATTTCAGAACACCTCCACACACCACTGATTAAATCTAATTCAATCTAATGACAGCCAAGTCATATAATTCATTTGATTATTATAATTGATTGTGAGTTATACAACAAAACAAATGCAAAAAGAACACTGGCTTAGCATTCAGTAACACTTGAATGCACTATTCAGTCGTTTCTTTTACAACTTAAAAATGAAGGTGACGGCTAATTTGAGATGAACAAAAGAAATGAAAATCCAATAAAATAAGAAAATAATCACTTGTCATCACACCATAGAAAATTAATATTAAAAATTATTATGACGGGTTTAAAATGATGTAAAAAAAAAAACAAAAAAAAAAAAAAAACAGCAAGAATGACAATGGGAGGTTGACGGTATAATATAGTAACTGTGGTGGAGTGCATCAAGTCAGAAACAACATGCCACTTTGATCGATCTGTGAAACTGGGGTTGTGTACTCAAGACTTCTGGGTGGGGAGCTCAGTGCGCTTTTGAATGGGAGGCGAGTCGCAGCTTGCGCGACGTGTCCTAGGAGTGAACTTGTTGCAGCACGCATGCATGCATGCATGGATTATGCGGTTATGCGATGGCAACGCTTACCTATGGAGTGATCGGCGCCTTTTGATTTGGTGTATGCCAGGAAAGCAGCCAAAAGGAAAATGGAGGACAGCAACTCAGCTCTGCCAACAACACCTGTCACCTACACATTGCAAAGGAATGTGATTAAACATTTCAAAAGCTGAATGTGCAAATCTCTCAACACTCGTAGCAGGTGGAATTTCAATTGACCAATACGTGCCAGACTGAAGCATGCAAAATAACATCTGGCTTTTGTCTGACTGACATTATCTCTTAAAAAGCATGTTTTTACAGTAAGGTTACTTCTTACGCCACAATTGAAGATTGGATGTGAAATTTATGCATCGAAGAGTCATGTGACAGGTGCAAGAGAAACCAGTTTTAAGCAATCAATCATAACTCTAAAACAGAAATTATTTTTCACTTCTATTCAACCTGTGAGAACTTTTGCTGAAAATAAAGCAAGCAGTTACATAAGAATTATACGGCATACATAATTGTAACATATGACCTTGGTCCACAAAACTGGTCTTAAGTAGCACGGGTATATTTGTAGCAATAGCCAAAAATACATTGTATGGGTCAAAATAAACGATTTTTATTTTATGCCAAAAATCCATGAAAATATTTTGTACATTTCCTACCGTAAACATATCAAAACCTAATTTTTGATTAGTAATATGCATAGCTAAGAACTTAATTTGGACAACTTTAAAGGTGATACTCTCAGTATTTTGTTTTTTTTTGTTTTGCACCCTCAGATTAAAGATTTTCAAATAGTCGCCTCTCTGCCAAGTATTTCCTCAATGGAAAGCTTATTTATCTCAGTTTCAAAAAAATTGACTCTTATGACTGGTTTTGTGGTCCAGGGTCACATGTGGTGAGACGAACAGTGCAAGAGTTCTAAACTGTAATTTAAGTGAAAAGTTACATTTCAGAATGTCTCAGTATTTAGTTTGTCCCCTTTCTGCTTCAAAGACAGCGGCATTTCATGACCTCCACAAGTTTTTGTAATCCCAGACGACCATGACTTCAGTGGAAGCAAAAAATCTGACCTTTTGAGGAATTCACATGCTCAGTGTCACAAATTTACTTATTTAATTAGTGACCTTGAAATATTTCTCATTCATCGAACGTCATAACATTATTACATTTTCCTCCTAAACTCAGTTTATTTCCAGACTTAAATTGGATTGCGATAAGCCGTTTTATAATGTGTCTGATTTATACTTCAGCAGCAAAAAGTTAGTTGAATTGCTAAAAAAGGAGCCGACTTTGAAACAAAAGATTTGTTTGCATCATCTCTCAAAAATGTTTATTAAAAGATTCCAATAGCCTCGTGGGCAAGCGCCATTGCGCTCAGGGCATCCCGAGTTTGAGTCCCGGCTCCCCCCCTCTATCTCTCCCACTTTGTTTCCTGTCACTGCTATACTGTCCTATCAAAAATAAATGCCAAAAAAAGATTCCTTCTTGCATTTTTCATACTAAAACCTTTTTAATATATGTAGAAAAAAACACATGTAATAATAACAGTTTGAAATCAGTAAGATTTGTTTTTTAAAGAAGTCTCTTCTGCTCATCAAGACTGCTCAAAAATACGAAAAACCTGTAATATTGTGAAATATTATTACAGTGTTTTAAAATAGAATTTATTCCTGTAATGCAAAGCTGAATTTTCAGCATCATTACTCCAGTCTTCAGTGTCACATGATCTTTCAGAAATCATTCTAATATGCTGATTTATTATTAGAATGATCAATATTAGAAACAGTTGTCCTGCCAAATATTTTTTTGGAACCTGTGATTTTTTTACTTTTTACAGAATTCTTTGATGAATTAAAAGTAATAAGAAAAGTGTTTATTCAAAATAGAAAGATACAATCTTTTTTAACAATATAAGTCTCTACTATCCGTTTTTAATCAATTTAACACATCCTTGCTGAATAAAAGTATAAATTTCTTTCAAAGAAAGAAAAAACGTCATGACCCTGATCTTTAAACGGTAGTGTATATTGCTACAAAAGATTTATATTTTAAATAAAAGCTGTTCTTTTCAAAGTTGCAACAAAGTTTCCAACATTGATAATAAATCAGCATATTAGAATGATTTCTGCAGGATCATGTGACACTGAAGGCTGAAAATTCAGCTTTGCATCAAGAATAAATTACATTTTAAAGCATGTTAAACTAGAGAACTAGATTTTATTATTATTTTAATAGATTTTATACATCATTTTTATAGTCAATCGAAAGATAAGTGCTGTGGTAGAGGGTATAATTGTTTTTAAAGAAAGACTAAGATCAGATTAACTCACAAAGGGACTTGATCTCCCACCCATTTCACTACCAGCACAGATCTTCACCTGATATAAACACCATCTCTGAAGATTTGGCCCTCATGAACTTCAAGCAAGTGGTATTTCACTTAAAAAGTAAGGACAACATGAGAAATAACAAACCGATATTGACTGAAATGAGAAGGGCTGGATTTCAGTGTTTCCATGGTAATGTATGACTGTTTACATGCAGTGCACACTGGGACATCAAGCTCTGTGTATTACTGCCACCATGAGGCGGCATCTGCAAAGACGCTTCATTCATATAGAAGTGTTTGTTCCTCAACGTTGCACCAAAGCAACGAAGGTGAAGAGTAAACCATGAAGGAAACTTCAACACGATAACAAGAACCACGAGTGGCGTGTTGATAAACAGAACAAAAGCAACAGAAGCTTCATGTTCAACTTCACATTTTGGTTACATAAACCATGTTGATGAATCTCTGAAAGTGACATAACAGCAGTTACTTACAGCCTCTGTGTGGATGGGATGGACAGCAAACAGCAGAGCCGCTACGAGGCTGGTGTTTCGGTCCAAAAGCAGACGACAGAAATGAAGGAAGAAGACACACACCACGGCGTGGAGAACCACATTGAGTAGGTGGTATGACGAGGAGCTCAACTCACTGAACAGGTAATTGAGGCGGAAGGTGAGAACGGTAAGCGGGCGGTAGGACTTATGGCTCCTCTCCTGAATAAAAAAAAAAAACAAGGTTGGATACAAGCCTCCAAAAAAATGTCTTGAAAATGCAAGATGAATTTCTTCAAAGTTACCTCTGACATAGGCGTGCCCCAGAAGTCATTGAGGAAGAGGTTCTTCAGTGGTGTGGTGGGACGAAGGTCTTTGTTATCCAGGATAGCGGAGACATCATCGAACACGAAGCCACAGAACAGGCTGTTCCAGTAACAGCCCACCACCAGTCCAGTCAGAAGACAGATCTCCTTCCACGACACTACAGCCATCGCTGACGTGAGACCTCATTGAGCACTGCAAAAGCAGAGAAGAAACAACTGAGGCTACTGATGTGATCACAAATCATTTGGATTCAGACCTTTATGTGAACAGGTTTGATTAATTCCAAAGAATTTTAAAGGGATAGTTCACCCAAATATGTAAATTCTGTTAATTACTCACCCTCGTGTTCATCTTCAGAACACGAACGAATATATCTTTGATGAAATCCGAGAGATTTTTGACCCTGCATAGACAGCAACGCAACTGACACGTTCAAGGCCCAGAAAGGTAGTAAGGATATCATTAAAAACAGTCCATGTGACATCAGTGGTTTAACCGTAATGTTCTGAGGCCATGAGAATACTTTTTGTGTGCAAAGAAAAAAAAAAAAAAGACTTTATTTAACAATTTCTTCTCTTCTGTGCCAGTCTTCGATGTGCGTTCACAAGAGTATTGTGTTACAAAGATGAACGAAGGTCTTACGGGTTGGAACAACATTAATGACAGAATTTTCATTTTTGGGTGAACTGTCCCTTTAAGAAACTAGGCCACGCCCTACATTCTTCATCGACCTTAGGTGGCCATGCCGAACTTTCAGACTACGTGCATGCCAGATTTGCTATAGATTAGGCAACAATCCAATACTGTGGAAATTTTCCAAGGTTAATTATAAAAATAAAAAACAAAAGTTCACGTTTGAATGAGCTTTATTGCCATGTATGTTTACACATACTAGGAATTTATTGTAGTGACAAAAGCTCCACAGGGCAATAGAATGACAGTGACAGGACCATGATAAAACACATAAAAAAAAGAACAATATACAATTATACAAGATAGACAATGTGCAAAATAGCAATAACTTTACAATATACAAAATAAACAATTTACTATGTACAGGTACGTAAGGTGCAAATTTAAAGTGTAAATTTGTTTTGTCTGTATCTTCTGTTTTAAGGCAGAAAAACTGTTACTGTTATTTAGAATTTATTATTATTATTATTATTATTATTATTAATGACAAGAGCAGTGTTCATAAGCTCTACCTACAGCTATTAAAAATTGTTGAAGTAATACAATGTCTAGACCTAAATATTGCAATGAATAAGAATAAAAAATATTTAAAAAACTAAATCTAATAAAAATGACAAACAAAATTACTACAAATTAAGTAAAATTAAAATGAAAACTGAAAATGTAAAAATAAAAGCTAAAATAAATATTTATTTACTTTTATAACATTAATATTTTAATGGGGCTTTTATTTTTATATTTTTAGTTTGTATTTTAATTTTGTAGCAGTTTAGTTTGTTTTTGTTAGTTTTATTAGATTCTGTTTAAAAAATATTTCTTATTCTAATTATTGTAATATTAAGTTGTAGACATTGTAATACTTCAACAATACTGAAACTATCATTGAATATATCGATATTAAATATGGTGTTAATAAGCTTTACCTACAACTATTAAAAATCGTTGAAGTATTACAACATCTACAACTAAATATAACAATAAATAAGAATAAATGACAAACAAAAACAAAATTACTACAAATTGAAGTAAAACTAAAATGAAAACTGAAAATATAAAAACAAAAGCTAATTCAGTATTAATAAATGTTATAAAAGTAAATAATACTAAAATTAATGTTTATTTATTTTTATAACATTTATTAATACTTTGAATGAAATTTTATTTTTATATTTTTAGTTTTATTTTAATTTTGTAGTAATTTAGTTTGTCTTTTTTTTTTTTTTTTTTTAAGATTTATTTTTGGCATTTTCGCAGAAATGAAGTGGGAGAGAGAGAGGGGGTGAGATTGGGAAACGTCCACAAGCTGGGACTCGAACTCAGGATGCCCGGAGCGCAACAGCGCAACATGTTGGCGGGCAGCCCACAAAGCTATCAGAGTTTTTTTTTTTATTAGATTTAGTTTTTTAAATATTTCTTATCCTTATTATTCATTGTAATATTTACTTGTACACGTAATACTTAAGCGATTTTAAATATATGGTTGAATATATCGATATTAAATATGGTGTTCATTAGCTCTACAACTATTAAAAAAATCATTGAAGCATTACATCTACAACTAAATATTACAATGAATAATAACAATAAAAAATATTTAAAAAACAAAAACTAATAAAATGACTACAAATTTAAGTCAAATTAAAATGGAAACTGAAAATATAAAAACAAAAGCTAATTTAAAACATTAATAAATGTTATAAAAGTAGAAAATACAAAAATTAATAATTAATTTACTTTTATAATTTTTTTAAGATTTTGAATTAGCTTTTATTTTATATTTTCAATTTTATTGTCATTTTTGTAGTAATTTGTTTCGTTTTTTTTTTTTGTAATTTTTATTATATTTTGTTTTTTAAATATTTCTTATTCTTATTATTCATTGTAATATTTAGTTGTAGATGTTGTTGTAATATTTAAACGATATTGAATGTATCGTTGAATACATCGATATTAAATATGGTGTTCATAAGCTCTACAACCATTAAAAATCGTTGAAGTTTTATGTCTACAAGTAAATATTACAATGAATAAGAAATATTTAAAAAACAATAAAAACGAGACAACAAAATTACAAATTTAAGTGAAATTTTAATGAAAACTAAAAATCTAAAAATAAAAGCTATTGTTTATTTACTTTTATAACATATATATATATATATATATATATATATATATATATTCATTGTAATATTTAGTTGTAACTTAGATGTTGTTGTCATACCTCAACAATATTTAATAATTCAGAACAGATCGGAGATCGACAAATATATAATCACTATAGAAATGTCCGTGCGTTTCAATATATCTGATTCATTTCGACGACCTTTTCCAGCCCGCAAACATAATTTTAAAACGCCCTGAAATGATCCATGACCTCCATAACCCTGTTTAAAGCAACTCACTGCACTGCGACCTTTTGTCGCTATGTTGCAAACCTAAAAAACAAGAATAAATCAGTCGTATGATCAGAATAACACAATAATCCGAGCGGAACTCATAAATCATGACCAGCCCATCCAGCTATCAGTTAGCATTTGCTTTTCATTGAGATTAATCGAATAATTCTGCCATTACAGTTATGAAAAACATCAATGCAACACCCATCACTAATAAATAAGGGATGCAGTGATGATCTGAAGAAACTGGGTTAAATTATCAGGACACTGATCTGATTAAAGATCAAGTCTAACTTCAGATGTCCCAATAACACACAGGCTTCACTCATTTAAACAATCAACAGAGATCGGCAATATATAACGTTAGTCACATGGACGACTCACCTTGTCATTTCTGGTAAAAACTAACTGAAAAGAGAATGTGGGTGTTTATTTTGGATGAAGAATCAAGTTCGATCTAAAGCATTGAATTAACAAGAACCACAAACTGTTTCCGGGTCAAACCGCTTGGCAGAATAAAAGTAAAGAGTTACAAAGCACTCGTTTAAGGCTTTATGTTTCGCCAGTGCCATCCCATTAAAAACCATCTACAGATAGATATATATTTTGCACATTATATTCCATGTTATAAACGTACCGCACAACGGGGAATCATTTAACGAGAGTCACGGCATAAAAACAAGAGCGCAAGGAGACGAATTTACGACGTCCGCTTTACGACTGTTTTCATGGTTGCCTAGCAGCAGCGGTGCAAGGAGAACACAAGATGGCTAGGCTGTTTTATCAATAAGGTCTGAATGCGTGATTTTCTGTTTTTCGTTTTATGAATATGTGTAAAAGAAACGCACGACATTAAGAAACGCGTTTAAAACAATATTCTCTTTTATGATATAACGTTAGCTGAAAAACAATACTAAATATGGGCAATTGCATACAATGCTAATCTTTGATTTTTGAGTTTCCTTCAATATTTCTAATATCTAGCTTGTCTTTTGACCTCTTATTTATTGTGACACTGTTATATTTTGAGTTATTATATGAGGGTGTGTTTATAATGCCCTGTAAGAAGTCTGTGTGAGTAAGAATATTGTACATTAGCGTTGTATTTTACTGTTTGTGAAGAAGGTTGGCCATATGATATCTAATACATTAAACTGTTGTTCAGTTCAGCACTGTGGGACATTTGTACAAAAGCTGAAAGATGCCCGCAGCCGCAGACTGGAAGCTACTCATGGGAGTAGACCCAGAAGATCTGGGAGAAGATGATGAGAAGATCTGTGATTTGATTTTGATGGTGAGTATATTATTTTAAGGCAGAAAATGTGTGGATAAAATCATGATCACAGTGTTGAATTATACTGTATGTTGTATTTTATCATGTAGTGGAAATGACAGTGATTGAAATGATGGCAGAATATTTAATGTATTATAAATCATACACTACCAGTCAAAAGTTTTGGAACAGTAAGATTTTTCTTACAAGCCTGCATTTATTTTTGCTCACTCATAAAAATAACTGCTTTCTATTTGAATATATTTTAAAATGTAATTTATTCCTGTGATTTCAAAGCTGAATTTTTAGCATCATTACTCCAGTCTTCAGTGTCACATGATCCTTCAGAAATCATTCTAATATTCTGATTTGCTGCTTAAAAAACATTTATTATTATTATTATTATGTTGAAAACAGCTGAGTAGAATTTTTTCTTTTTTTTTTTTTGATGAATATAGTTATTATAGAAGAACTGCATTTATCTGAAAAAGAAATATTTTGTAGCCTTATAAATGACTTTATCATCATTGATCATTTTGATCAATTTAAGGCATTCTTGCTAAATAAAAGCATTTATTTCTATAATTTCTTGCCCAAATAAATAAATAAATAATACTGACTCCATGCTTTTGAATGGTATAGTGTATAATGGTAAAAAAGATTTTTATTTTTACAGATAAACGCTGATTTTTGGATCTTTCCATTCATCAAAGTATCCTGAAAAAATGTACTCAGCTGTTTTAAATATCGATAATAATAATAAAACATGTTTCTCAAACAGCAAATCAGCATATTAGAATGATTTCTGAAGGATCATGTGCTGAAAATTTAGATTTGATCACAGGAATAAATTACATTTTAAAACATATTTAAATGCAGTTATTTTAAATGGTAAAAATATTTTATAATAGTTTTTGCTGTATTTCGGATCAAATAAATGCAGGCTTGCTGAGATTTTAATATATTTTAAAATGTAATTTATTTCTGTGATTTAAAAGCTGAATTTTTAGCATCATTACTCCAGTCTTCAGTGTCACATGATCCTTTATTTTTAATATGCTGATCTAGTGCTCAATAAACATTATTATTATTATGTTCAAAACAGCTGAAAATAATTTTTTCAAGTTTCTTTGATGAATAGATAGTTCAGAAGAACAGCATTTGTCTGAAATAGAAATAGAATCTTTTGTAACATTATAAATGTCTTTATCACTTTTGATCAATTTAAAGCATCCTTGCTAAATAAAAGCGTTTGTTTATATAATTTCTTGCCCAAATAAATAATCCTGACTCCAAGCTTTTGAGTGGTATAGTGTAAAATGTTACAAAAGCATTTTATTTCAGATAAATGCTGATCTTTGGATCTTTCTGTTCATCAAAGAATCCTGACAAAATGTACTCAGCTGTTTTAAATATTGATAATAATAATACAAAATGTTTCTTGAACAGCAAATCAGCATATTAGAATGATTTCTGAAGGATCATGTGATACTGAAGACTGGAGTAAAGATGCTGAAAATGTAGCTTTGATCACAGGAATAAATTACATTTTACAATATATATAAATACAAATCAGTTGTTTCAAATAGTAAAAATATTTCACAATATTACTGCTTTTGCTATATTTAGATCAAATAAATGCAGGCTTGGTGAACATAAGAGAATTCTTAAAAAAACATTAAAAGTCTTACTGTTCGAAAACTTTTGACTAGTAGTGTATATCCATATATCAATATTTTAAATAGTATTTTCATACTTTTGCATATTTTGTCACTTAAACTTGATAAACTTTGCGATTAAAAATGCAATAAAAATGGTTAATAAATGTTTATAAATTGTAGTGTGTGTGCTCAGGTATTGTGTGCATCTGAAGTTGCATGTTTTTAAAAAACTACATTTTTTATTATATTTATTTCTTTTTTTAAACTTGGAAGCTGGAAAAAATGCGAAAGATTTATATCTCTGCTTTGCTTCCAGACTGACATCTGCTTATTGGAATGTGTGAGGGACTAAAATATTCTCCCTGCAAATTCATCTGACAATCATGCTTTTCTTCCCACGTAGGTCAAACCACGGGACCTGAAAGCAGATGATTCAGAGAAAATGATTCAGCTCTTTAGGATCTCACAAACCCTCCTGAGGGTAAGACTCAGATACTGTCACCACACGTCTTCCTGTTTCATTTGAATTTCTTTGACTAATTATTTACTAATCATTTCCTGTTTTTGGAGTCTTACCATGTACAGCTGCTGTCAGTCTTTTTAATAGTGTTGTGTGGGCCAGTCTAGATGGTACATTTGATGTCTTACTGACCCTTAGATGAAACTGGATGAAATCAAATGTGCCTATGAGGTTGTAGACAGCGCAGGTGTGGAGCAAGCAAGAATTGGTACGTACAGTCATTTGCATTTCCTGCAGGTGTTTGCAACAGTTTAATAAAACATAAAAAATAATAATATAATGAAATAAGTGAGTGCCTTTTTTGCCATTTTGCCAAATTACTCCATTATTTACTCACCCTGAAGCCATCCTAGGTGTGTATGACTTTCTTCTTTCCTATGAATACAGTTATATTAAAAAAAGCTTTATAATGGCAGTGAATGGGTGTTCAGATTTTAAAGTCCAATAAAGTGCATCAATCCATCATAAAAGTGCTCCACACAACTCCAAGGGATTCAACTAAGCGAATCGATGCATTTGTGTAAGAAAAATCACTGTATTTAAAACTTTAGAAACCATAAATCTCTAGTTTCCGCTGACTGTGTATGCGTGTACATGAGTGTAAGCTCTGGTGAGAAGTGACGAACGCGGAAGCGCAGTGAAAAGAGCAAAACAAAACACCAATCACAAATTAGAAGTACAAAATGAGGATTTGTAAAGAAAAAATGTTGGAGGATTTTGATAAAAGCTGAGAGGAGACTGGTTTTCCTTTGCTGTAAACAAAACTGGGTTCTTGTGAGACTAGCATATTCTCACTGGAGTTTACGCTACGCCTACGTCCTACGTCATCCGCTAGAACGCCACTCTTTCATGAACACACATACAAAAGTTAGCAGAAACTAGAGATTACGGTTTATAAAGTTTTAAATATGGGTTTTTTTCTTACACAAACGCATTGATTTGCTTCAGAAGGCCTTTATTAACCACTGAAATCATGTGGAGTACTTTTTATGATGGATGGATACACTTTATTGGACTTCAGAAACTGAACACCCATTCACTGCTATTATAAAGTTTGGAAGAGCCAGGACATTTTCTAATATAACTCTGACTGTATTTGTCTGAAAGAAGAAAGTCATGCACATTTAGGATGGCTTGAGGGTGAGTAAATCATGAGGTAATTTTTGTTTTTGGGTAAACTATAGCTTTAAATTCAAGGAAATATGTTTAAAAAAAGAATCTAATATACATACTAGTAAACCTAAGGCTAAAATGATAACAAAGCTTGAATTAAAGGAGAACTCCACTTCCAGAACAACAATTTACAAATAATTTACTCACCCCCTTGTCATCCAAGATTATATGAAATTATGGTTTTTGAAGAAAACCTTTTCAGGATTTTTCTCCATAAAATGGACTTTACTGGTGCCCCGATTTTGAACTTCCAGAATGCTTTTTAAAATCAGCTTCAAAGGGCTCTAAACCATCCCCGCCGAGGAGGAAGGGTCTTATCTAGCGAAACGGTCGGTCATTAAAAATCGAAAAAATAAAAATTTGTATACTTTTTAAGCACAAAAGCTTGTGTAGCACAGGCTCTGGGATGCGTGTCCACGATGCTACGAATTAGTAATGGGTCGTTCTTGAACGATTCTTTCATTTTGAGCGAATGTTTCACCTGTTTAGAGTCTTCGGGGTTTTTTGTGTCGTTCGTTCATCTTATTTGCAAATCACTTTGTGTTTGTTTGAAAGTCACAGTTTTTCTTTGCAAAGCAGATTGTGTTTATTTGCAAACCAATGGATTTGTTTGATGAATATTGGCACAAAATTCACTCCATAGAAATTATTTGAAAAAAAGATTTGTTCATTTTGCTGAACAAGATAAAAACGATCCAAACTTCCCATCACTACTACAAATCATGTGTAAGTGTATCGTCTGTGTACTGAGTATGGGAAAAAAAACTCCATCTTATTTTCTCCTACGTCTTGAGAGGAGGACATCGTTGTACCTTTTTGTTTGTAAACAGCATTTACAGACTTACTTGCACTTTCTTAGTCTTTGCGCGTTCGCTTTGTAAACACTGGGTCTGTAGTTCCGCGTGACCTTTCGATGTGATTCACTAGTAAGTAGCATCGTGAACGCGCATCCCAGAGCCTGTGCTACACAAGCTTTTGTGCTTAAAAAAAATGACAAAAAAAAATGACAGATCGTTTCGCTAGATAAGACCCTTCTTCCTCGGCTGGGATCATTTAGAGACCTTTGAAGCTGCATTTAAACTACATTTTGGAAGTTCAAAATCGGGGCACCAATGAAGTCCACTAAATGGGGACAAATCCTGAAATGATTTCCTCAAAAACCATAATTTCTTCACGACTGAAGACAGAAAGACAAGAACATCTTGGATGACAAGGGGGTGAGTAAATTATTTGTAAATTGTTGTTCTGGAAGTGGACTTCTCCTTTAAGTCTGTATGTTAAGCCCTAGAACTTTAAAAGCAGTAAGTTATGAAATTGATTATAATAATTTTAGCATATTAGTGTGATTTATTAAGTAATACGTTTATGCTTGTGTATTTACATATTTGCAGAAAATGAGCTGAAAGCCAAAGTCTTAAAGCTGGAAGGTGAGCTAGAGGTAAGGGAGGTATTTCAATAAAAATTGTAAACAAGTTCGATTATTAGATTTGCATTATGTGCTGTTTGTGAGCAGTCTGTGTACAAGTACAGTCTTAAGAGGATTACAGGCTTAATTCCTTGTGTGTTGCTGTCAGTTAAAACTATAGTTGTTCTGCACATCACATTTTCTCTGATATGTTTGTTATTGTGAAATAAGTGTCAATGAGATGTCACTGAGCCGCACAACTCACCGGTGTCAGAGATATATGCAGATGGAGAGTTTTGGGTCTTGAGCTTTATTCAGATCTGTCACGCTTCCTGTCCAGATGGCCCAGCGCGTGATGGGAGGGGGCGACACACGTTTCCTCCGGGATGAGATTCACCAACTGGAGAGTCACCTGGAGCGCAAAGAGAGAGAGGTGACCCAACTGGAGAAGGAAATGGGCAAGGAGAGGAAAGCCAATGAGGAGGTAGGCACTTTCCATGAATAGGATACAAAAGAGTGCCAGAAACAATACGTCTTTTCCTTTTTTTATCACCAAGTGGTTGAAAGTAATGAAAGAAAGTGCTTATCCGTCAGATATTCACCGTCAAACTTAAACTAAATATCAGATTATTTTAAATGAGATTTGTTATTGTGTTACCAAAATTTGGGATGTGAATAAATGCATTTTAAAACTAGAATTTGTGTAATTGTGTTATTTTCCAGTACAATAAATAAACATATAAAAATCAAATGGATAAATAGCATTGTTAATACAAATGTTGCCTAAATGTTGTCAAAACACATCAGACATTAGAAGCTGTTCAAATTTGCCATAAATTAACATACATTTTACAATGCTTAAGTTGATGCATGATTAAATTTGTGTAAAAATTGAGAACATGGAATGAGATCTTGATATGCTGTAAAATGGTTCAAGTGCTGATTTTAAGGAAACCTTTTTATACTAAAGTGAATCATGTGTTTGCATGCAGAGCATGGGACTATAAAATCTAAAGAGTTCATAATTATGTAGTTTTTTTTTTACTGCAATTAATAGAATTATTAATTCAACTAAAGATGTCAAAATTGTGTTTTAATTGTTGGATAAATATCCTTTTCATGAAAAAAGTTTGGAATAAAAAATACAGACGATGTAAGATTGAAAACAACCTAATGTATTTGTTGTATGTTTTGCATTTCACAGCTGGCTCTCCGTGCTGAAGAGGCAGAAGAGAAAAACAGAAAACTAAAAAGAGAGGTATGTCCTGTCATTTCCTGCATAAAGCTTTTATATGGACTACCATCTAAAATCTTTCTCTTTCTGTTGCTTTAATTTATCCATTCCATTATCTCTTCTACATCACCTTTATTTGCCTCTCCTCTCAGCTTTATTTCCCGACTGATCGTTTAATTTAATTTTTATGCATGCCTGTTATTGTTTTCTTTTTTTACCGTTTTCTTCCCTTGCTGTCGTTTCTTGTCAATGCCCCTTCAAGATAAAGCAGCTTACAAAGAAGGTAAGACCCCAGATTAGGCAGAATTAGAGAAGCCAGTCTATTTATTAGAAACATTTTTATGTCAGTTGGAACTGCAACAACCGTCTGATCTGGTCTTCAAGGCGTCTTTGGATAAATTCAAATTGCCATCTGGTTTGGCATGTTTTTTCGCCATTTAAAAAAAAAAAAATCCATTTATTGAAAACAACTTTCCCAGGAAACAATTTAACATGCCCCACCACAAAAATTTGTAGAACTTTAGTGATTTATATGTTTGAAAATAGGAAAAAAAACAATTTACAGTACCTTGCGAAAGTATTCATACCATCTACCGTTTCACGTTTTATGTTGCAAGGTCATTCTATAATTGTGGGTACATCTCATGTCCGTGAAGTATATTTTTAACATATTTTAATCAATATAAAGCCCCAATGCTTAATTTTCTAGTACACAATTATATTTTTCCCAATCACACTACTATATGTTGAAAAAGTCATATCTTTTGTTCAAAAATGATGTTCATATCACATACAACCCTGGTATTTTGTAAAGTTGCTCATTCTACTCTGCATTTAAGCATGAAAATTACCTAAAATATAAATTAAGTATATAGTTTTGCCCTCAGTTAGATTAGGTTATTAAGACATTTGGGTGTGCTCTTCAAAACCTATAAGTGTTTATTTTTAACTTGTTTTATTTGTATCTAAAAAACCATTGTCAACTAAGTTACCCACTAGAAACCCCCCTTAAAAAGGGATGGTTTGTCCCATTCTCGCATAATTTGCACAGTATGATGATATTTCCTCTTGAAGCACATGGATGAAACACTAGAAGTTATGTTCTTTCTCTTTCCCCTAATATTGGTTAAACTAGCAAACCTGTGTCAAGAGGGGATTAATTGACTGTCAGCAGTGTTATTGCTGCATATTTTAACAAGACAATTTAACTTAAACTTATGTTTTGTTTATGAAAATGTATTTCTAGACATACCATATGTTCAGTAGTTCTTGGCTACCATGTTAAGTATAGGCCCAAAACAATAAAAATGTCAACTAAGTTACCTGTCAACTGTGTTACCCAGTAAAGGTAACATGGTGGACAGTAGCAAACATAGATGGTATTTTATGCACATATTCTTATAGATCACCTTTATTTATATAGCACTTTCTACAATATAAATTGTTTCAAATCAGCTATGTAAGGTCATGTTTGGGTTTTTGGGAAACAGGAAAACTTTTTTCTTCACATTGTCAAAATCTAAATGTACCAGTAATAAAAGAATGACCCTGAAGCCGCTGATTAAACTGCTTTAAATTCCTTTTTTCCCATATCAATCTACACTCTGTACCCCATGATGACAAAGTATAAAACAGGTTTGTAACAACTTTGCAAATTTATTAGAAATAAAAAACTAAAATGATTCCATTGCATAAGTATTCAAACCCTTTTCTGGGACACTCGAAATTTAGCCCAGGAGCACTCATATCGAGTTTAACTGTGGCACACACCTCTCAGAAAAAATCTAGCAGGTGAATATGCAAATCAGAGCATTAACCAAGCCCTGAGGTCAAAATAAGTGTCTGTAGAGCTGAAAAACCGGCTTTTGTTAAGACACAGATCTGGGGAAGAGTTCAGAAAAAAGAGTTCAGGGCAATAACCCCAAGCACACAGCAAGAGTGGCTTATAGACAACTCTGTGAATGTCCTTGAGTGGCCCAGCCAGAGCCTTTGAACACAGTCAAATATTTAAGGAGAAACCTGAAAATGTCTGCCAGCCCCCATCTAAGCTGACAGAGCTTGAGAGGTGAAGAGGTGAGGTAAAGAATGGCAGATAATTGGCAAATGCAGATGTGCAAAGCTTGTCGCATCATACTCAAAAAGACTTGAGCAGGGTTCCTTCTGGCTTTGGAAAAGTATGAAATTTGATTTAAGTATTTTCCAGGACTGGAAAAGTATGGAAAAAAAGAAAGCAGAGTGTGGAAAAGTATTTGTGTTTCCAGACTTTTGTCTGTGTTTAGTTTTTTTTTTTTTTTTTTATAATAGAAATTTAAGAATTTATTGAAAATAAATTTATTGTACAAGAAGTCAAAGTCAAAATATGACTGAATGAATTCAAGGTGCACTTTTATGCAGATTATAAGCATTTTGGGTTTCCTCTTACAATATTCTTAGCACTGTACTACATAGCCTTTGCAAAAATATATTATGTGCAGAAACCATTGAAATTAGCATATAGGACAATGCACACTGAGTCACCAGTCACCATCTGCCCATTTAATATTGTGGTTTCTTGGCCTCCACAGAGTATGTGTTAAAGAGGCCTAAGGCTTTGAAATATGTCATACTGCCCTAATTAAAGCCAAATCTTAAACTTTTTTACAGTACCCATCTTTTTTAATAAACCCTTGAACTTGGCAATTTTATGGCATTAGCCCATTTTGTGTCATGGTTTCTGTGTTGCCACAGAGGATGTGTATTGGACATTACACCTTGATATTAGAGGTACTATCATAAGAAAATCTAAATTTTGAGCAAGTAGATCTCTGTTAATTCTTTTGCATCCATGCTCTTTTGTTTTAGTCATAGTAAGATGGCAGTAATGCAAAAAGTTTCCATGCACATATAAATAAATAGTTTATCGAGGGCACAAAAAAGTTTCTTGTGTGCATGTAAAGGTGTGGTGTTTTTTTTTATTTTATTTTATTGTACGGGCTCTGTATGTTGTCACTTTGAGAAAAATCTATAAAAAACCCTGAGAAAATAAAAATATGTACAGATGAGTCTTTTATATACCATATATATAGCTAAAAATAATGCTCTATGAACAATTTATGTTAAATATGGTCTCAAATCCATATTTTAAAAGTTGGCATAGTATGGAATTTTGAAATAGAAAATGTTTAGGAACACTGGACTTGAGGTTGTAAAGGTGCTTCAGCTAAGTACTGAGTTAAGGGTATAAATACTTATGCAATGTACTTATTTCAGTGTTTTTGTTTTTTTTTTTTCAATAAATTTGCAAAGTTGTCACAAATCTGTTTTTTGCTTTGTCATTATGGTGTATGGAGTGTAAATTGACGTGGGAAAAAGTAATTTAAAGCAGTTTAACAAAATGCAACATAAAACGTGAAAAAATGAACGGGTGTGAATACTTTCGCAGGGTACTGTAGGCTTTCTTTATAAAATAAAAAAGTAAATGAATGCATTTAGTTAAATGTACATTGTACAAGCTATTTAGAACAAGTAATTGTTATTGCCAAATTTAAAAAAAAATACAATTTTGAAATTGTGTAGCTATAAAACATTTTTGCTGGAAAAAGTACTGTATGTGGCTTATGATGCAGCAGATTACTGTTCTTTTTCAATATATTCTTACTATACATTAGCTAGTTAGATAATCTTAATTTGTATATAAATCAACGTAGCTCGCATCAACTCGTAGCATAAAATCAGATGTACGTGACCTACATAACACTCCACAATAGAGCAAGTGCAAGAACTGGCCCGAATCTGGAACTGATCTGATCTGGAACTGGCCAACTGTGTTCCTAAGCCCTGAGTGATGGTTTCGCCACTGTGCAATTACAGAAAATTAATCAATCAATCCTGCAATGTGAGTCAAACTTCTGGAATGAAGAATTCAATAGAGTTGTGTTTCAGTAATGTGGCACCCTGTAATGATCCATGTTATCCACTCATTTAGTAATAAATCATGTTTGACAGCAGGGTGACTAATGAATTTGTTCGTTACTGCAGAACGAGCAGCTGCAACAGGATGTGGAGTTCTACAGAAAGGAAGTAGAGCAGAGAGAGCCTCTTCAGACCAAAGAAGAGAGCAATGAGATCCAGAGGAGACTTACCAAAGCCAACCAACAGCTCTACCAGTGCATGGAAGACCTGCAGGTAATCCCTAAATCACTGCCATATAATGCCATCATAACATGACAGGCTCACTGTCTAGATTAATTATCAGTATTAATAAGTAAATGTGACATGTCTCTTTCAAAAGTCCTGTGTGTAACCGTTAAAGCATGTTTCGAATGTAATCTGTTATGCGTCGTCATGTTGTGATCAACAAATTTTCTCTATTCCCAGCATGCCGAGGACATGGCTGCCAACCTGAAGAGCGAGAATGAGCACCTGCAGAAGAATCTAGAGGAGTCCGTGAAGGAGATGGAGAAGATGACGGACGAATACAACAAGATGAAAATCGCAGTCCAGCAGACGGATGCCATCATGGATCAGCTGAGAAAAGAAAGAGATCATGCCAAGCTTCAGGTGCTGAATGCTGATTGGTCGATATAATGTTTGTTAGCTACTTATTGGCTGATATAAATAGTTGTGGTTGAGTTTTGCACGAATCTGAGTGGTTTGTGAGTGTGTATGTTGAAAACAAAAAAATACTGATATTATTAATCGACTGATGTGTTTTTAAAGGTCAGAGAGTTGAATGAACAAATCCAGGCTCGAGTTGAAGAGGACGACCCAGTTATGGCTGCCGTTAATGCCAAAGTGGAAGAGTGGAAGGTGAGCCCAACCTCGCAAGATGTCAGCTTTGACAAATTAAACCAGTTTATATTTTTGAGGTCAAGTTTCATGAACTTTCATGACCTACACATTTCTGACTACTGCGATAGTGGGTGTTATTATTTTTCTTTTGTTTGTGTGTGGTTTTACCTGTTTGAAGTTGTTCCCATCAATGAGGAGTCGTTTTTCTGAAGTTCTGAAGAAAAGGTGAAATATTTGCTTTTGTGCCAGACTCTGTCAACCAACAACATTGTCAGTAAACATTCCAAGAAACCAAATCAAGTCATATAGACATTACAAAAGCTTAATATATTGCTTATTTTATTCTCATATACAGGATATTTTGAATAATAAAATGCAGCCGTTTTATTGCATTTTTTTATTAGTTGTACAAACTAAACGTTGTGTTGATAACTATAGAAAATAGGCTAGTTCACACTGCCCTAAAGTTAAGACTAAAAACGTTATTGAGAAAGCATAACCTCTTAAACGTACTGCTGTTTTTACAACTTCTAACACATAACAAATGTAATACAAATTGCTGCTGTAGAGAATATCAATTTAACTAACAAATATCATGTTTAACTTCATGATGCTGCTACTGCTCTGAACAAGTCGACACATATCACCTAAAGAAGCCGTTGAGAATGTTCCAAACACAAAGCCTGTAACTATTTCCATTGTAACTGCTGTTTGTTTGAATAGACTTGATACCTGATGGAAAAGGCCCAAAAAGCTGAACAACTAGTAATTAGAGTTGCTCAATTACATTGAAAAACACCATGTCTAGCCTCTAAGCAGTGAAAATTCAGAGCCAAATGTCAAATGCCAGTTTTATTTATTTATTTAGAAAAAACGGCTTTAAAATGAGATGGTTTATTGCTTTTACTTCACAGGTTTAACAATAGCTGCCTGTCAAGTTAGGAGAGCTATACTCATATAGAATCATTACACAAACAGACTCACGTCTGTTTTCCATTGTGTATCATGGGCATAATCTCTGAACTTTGATCTCCCCTTGTATGTTTAGACAGCATGAATAGTGTGCCTTGTAGTTTACATTTAGAGAAGTGAGCACAGCGCAACTGTTCATGCACCTGTGCATAAAACAGACTGTCATCTGACTCCTCTTTGGTAACTTTATCATCTGATCCTTTATCTCTGGATGTGAAATAGTCCGTTGTAACATCATTTAGGGCACTGACATCACCAAGTTTGAGCAGATTGAGATGAGTAAGATCATTTAATTGAGCAGCTACAGTATTTCAGACTGCGTTGTTACGCTCCGCCATCTCACGATATTAAAAAATAAATACATAAATAAAACTTTGCGTGCCGTAGTTTACACAGGACTGGTGGAGAATGTGCACTGATACATCTTTATTAAATATGTTACGTGGTTCATTTTGATAGGTTAACTGTTTTTGTGGTGTTTAGAGAAAGCACCTCTGCAGCGTTTCTTAACGTTTGAGAAAGACATAGTGATTTCTGCTTGCTGCAATGAAATGCTATTTTTTTTTTTTTTATTTATTTTACTTTTGGAAGTTGAGGAGGTTCTACATGTCATGTATTTGTTTCTGTTCCAGAGTATTTTATCAGGGAAAGATATGGAAATTTTGGAGTATCAGCAGATGATCAGAGACTTGAGGGAGAAACTTCGAGCTGCTCAGATGGACTCTGACAAAAGCAACATTATCGCACTGCAACAGGTCAGTCAAATAAAGTATCACACAGCTGTGTGTATATAGAGTATATACTACCAGTCAAAAGTTTTTGAACCGTAAGATGTTTTTTTTTTTTTTAAGAATTCTCTTCTGCTCACCAAAATACAGCAAAAGCAGTAATATTGTGAAATATTTTTACTATTTGAAATAACTGTTTTCTATTTGAATATATTTTAAGAATGTCATTTATTCCTGTGATAAGCTAAAAAAAGAGCTAAATTATCAGTATAACTCCAGTCTTCAGTGTCACATGATCATTCTAATATGCTGATTTGCTGTTCAAAAAATAACTTTTATTATTTTTATTATTATTATTACTACCAATATCTAAAATAGTTTAGTACCTTCTTTCATTATTCTTTGTTGAATATCCAAAGATCAGCATTTGTATGAAATAAAAAGCTTTAACATTATACACTATACCATTCAAAAGCTTGAAGTCAGTATATATATTTTTTTTTTTTTCGTGATTGGGGGTGGGGGGTAAAGTTAATACTTTTATTCAGCAAGGATGCTTTAAATTAGTCAAAAGTGATGATAAAGACATTTATAATGTTACAAAAGATTTCTATTTTAGATAAATGCTGTTCATCTGAACTTTCTATTCATCAAAGAAAACTGAAAAATTTTGCTCAGCTCAACATAATAATAATAAATGTTTTTTTTTAGCAGCACATCAGAATATTACAATGATTTCTGAAGGATCATGTGACTGGAGTAATGATGCTGAAAATTCAGCTTGCTTTGAAATCGCAGAAATAAATTACATTTTAAAATATTTTCAAATAGAAAACAGTTATTTTAAATGCTTATATCAGGGTTGGGGCCATTCATGAATTGAATTGAGAATGAATGGTAAATTCCAATTCACTTCCTGGAATGGAATTGGAATTGGAATTGCATGTAGCTGACAGGAAATGGAATTGGAATTGAATTGGAATGCCAGGAAACAGAATTGAAATCAAATAAATTCCACTAAATTCCACTTGAGATAGTTAGGCCTGAGAGATGCAATCTTAGCGATGACAATTTTCAGGAAATGATGATAATTCGATGCAATAAAAAGTGAATGAAATACATGAATGAACATGACTCATTTTTTTGTGAGTTGAGACATATATTATGTGGTAGTCATATATTGAATGTATAGTACATCCAGAAACTTATCACCACTGTCATTCAATTATTAATTCATAATGTACAGTTCTCATTTTTATTTACTTGCATTTGATCAACTCTATTTCATACATTACTTGGTATTTGTAAAGCATCATAAATAAAGTTCAAATCTATGTCTCTAAATGCAATCACAAATAAATGCTCAGAAACAGCAATAAATGGAATTCAGTGGAATTTCCCTGAATTAAATTCCACTTCCTGTAATTCCAATTAAATTCCAACTCTGTTTCCTGTAATTGTTGTTGAATTCCAATTCCAATACCATTTCCTTCTATGAATTGGAGTTGTTGAGTTAATTCCTGAATTGACCCCAACCCTGAGATATATATATATATATATATATATATATATATATATGAAGAGTTTATTTGCAAAAACAGAAATCTTTTTTTTTGTGTTGTTTTACATTTTCAAAACTACAGTTTGATAAAATTCATTGGAATGCACAATGAAAACTATGATTTTTGAAAATGGTTAAAAACTGAGTTGCATTACTTGTATTACTTCAAGTTTTTATCCTTTTAATTAGGATACGAGGTATGTCTGCGGCCTTTTTCACACATCCTGCATTTGTGGCATGACAAGGTATATACGCTACACAGGAAGTGATTTCTTAGTTATTACATTTAAAGGGATAGTTCACCCAAAAATTAAATTTCTGTTATTAAATACTCATCCTCATGTCGTTCCAAACCCATAAGACCTTCGTTCATCTTCAGAACACAAATTAAGATATTTTGGATGAAATCCGAGAGCTTTCTGTCCCTGCATAGACAACAACGCAACTACCAAGTTCAAGGCCCAGAAAGGCAGTAAGGACATTGTTAAAATAGTCTCTTGGATTTCATCAAAAATGTCTTAAATTGTGTTCTAAAGATGAACAATGGTCTTACAGATTTGGAACGATATGAGGGTGAGTAATTAATGAGAATTTTCCATTTTGGGTGAACTAACTGATAATTTTAGGTGCCCATTGATAGTTTTAACAAACTTAATTATTGTGAAATCGAATGTACATGATGGAGCACCCATATTTATACCCAAATGTTCATAAGGAATTCAACCCAAACCCCAAAGTGCAGCTATAAAATACTCAAATCATCTGGATTCAGTCAGATTTGCTGAATAGAAAGTGTTTATGTGTCTGTCACTGCGTGTGGATCGTAGCCCGCCAGATGTGTTGTTTTAAACAATGTGTCCCGCTTTTATTTTATGTTGCTTCATAAAAGCCTGCATTGCAAAAGATGGTGTTGATAAATTGGTTTATGTTGCATTTCAATGTGTTTTGTTTCATGTTTAATATATGATGCATGAGAGAAATATTTTCAGTGGCAGAACACACCAGCGCCACTGTGATGCTTCTGGGAACACGGCACGAATGCTGTAACCTGTTAATATGGCGGACGAAACTCGCCACAGACGCGGGATGTGTGAAACAGGCCTCCGATTCGCTCTAATGTGAATCTGACTTTGTTTGCGTGCTTTATCGTGTCTCTCTCTATTTGTGTGTTTTTTTTGATGCACTGTCCTTTTATTCATTACTGCTTCTTTTCCAAATGCTTCATTGGCTTCCAACTGTTTCCTTTTTCCATTCTCTCTTGTTTACCACTCGGCCGAGCCAGGTCATATATGAACTGTGCGGCGTGAGTATCTCTGTTTCTCATTTCCTTTGCTTTATGTGTCATTTCTCCTTCAGTTTTACATCTGTCATCTGTCATCATTCATCTGTTTCCGTCATCTTATTTTATCCCAATGGGGGTTTAAGGAAGTCAGTGACTTTGTGTTTAACTTCAAAAGGCTGTGCAAGAGAGGGACAACCAGATCAAGATGCTGTCGGAGCAAGTCGAGCAGTACACTACTGAAATGGAAAAGAATGCCGTGCTCATTGAGGAGCTGAAGAAACCGCTAAAGAAAGATAAAGGTCACGTCAGCGTGCAGCAGCGTAGGTTGGAAGACATGAGCTCTAAACTGCAGGTGGCTGAGAAAAGAGCTCTGGAGGCTGAACGTACCGCCCATCTGGCTGAACGTGACGCCAGGGACAAAGATAAAGAACTCAATGACACCCTCACTCGAATACGTCTCTATGAGTCTGTGAGTTTACGCATTAGCATTCACTCTCAGTATTACAAAGTCTAAATTAGTTACTCTACTTTCCAAAAGTCACAAAGCATCTTCACAAGAACTTGTCCTTGAATCTACAATCAGAAGTTGCCCATGATGCTTTTAGGAACGATGGAAGGCCACATTTCTGTTCATTTAAAAAAAAAATGTTTAAATAATGATGACTAAATACAGTGGAGATCAAAATTACACTCTTAAAAATAATACACTCTTTATTGGCGTCAGTGGTTCTATGAAGAACCCTGAACATCCATGGACACTTTCAAATGCAGAAAAGGTTCTTTATAGTCGAAAAAGGTTCTTTAGATTTTTAAAACGTTCTTCAAAATAGTTCTTTTAGAAACTGTTCACTGAAAGGCAACCAAAAATGGTTCTTCTATGGCATCACTGCAAAAACACCCTTTTGGAACGTTTATTTCTAAGAGTGTAGAGAACAATTTAAAAATACTTTTCTCAAATATTATTAATCTTCATTGCACAACATTTGAAGAAATATCAACTGTAAGTATAACACTGCTCTACTAACATGTTTTATAACAAAATATCCAAGGAATTTCAACAAAAACATTTATTTTGAGAAAAACAGTGATCAAAATTAGAGAACAATAACCACTGTGGGATACATTTTTTTGGAGGGTTACATCTGTCAGACATTAGTAGGAAATAGAAGCCTTTGAGTGACTTTAGCACATCTGTGGCTGCAGGGCATTATTAGTTTCTCAGACTGCGTTGGTGTGGTCCACTCTTCTTCATAGTAACTGTGGTGGGTTTCTTAGCCATTACTGTTGGCAAGGATTTTCTTAGAGATTTTCAGTCTGGTTTAGATCAGGACTTAATCACTGCAGAGTACACTTTCAGTTCAACTTCTGTTAAACATGCCGAGACGGATCCTTACCCTGTTCAGTGCTGAACTGGCAAGCAATTCCAGCTGCAGTGTTGAACTGATTTTCCCATTGAGAGTCTGTGCATTATCCTGTCTTCTCATAGACCTTTTGGTGGACTTGAATAAATTAGTGTCATTGTAAACCTGCAATATTTGAGAAATCACAGATTTGGAATGACCAGCTTCTTTTGTGGTGGCTGAAAGCGTCATTCCTTTCATCTGGACAACCCCTGTCACAGGATTTCAGTCACTTTAGAGCGGCCCACCATCTTGCAATCTCAGTGAAAATTGGAGAAAAGCTGGCAGTTAAATAGACCAATTCAGTGTTTGCAAACTGTAATGATGTTTTTTTTTTTTTTTATTCTGACTTTATTCTCGCAATTCCGAGATTATATCTCACAATTCTGATAAGAAAAATAAACTCGCCATTCTCTCTTTTAAGTTTATATCCCACACTTCTGACTTTTTTTAACCTCAGAATGGACAAACTCCCTATTGTTTAGTTACATCAAGTTATAAAGTATGAAATATGAGATATAAGCTTGCGTTTAAATTCTGATATGATAAAAAGTAAAATGTTATAGGTTTAAATAGTATTTCATGACACTAACACCCAAGTGTTTCAAGATCAGCCCCTACACTGGTGACTGGAAGAAAATGGAATCCAGCGGCAGCTACTCACCAGGCAAAGTCAGACCTCAGGCACAGAGACATCATTGGTAACGTGCAACAGGGGAGAGGAGGCCTTGGCCTTGGAGGCAGTAGACCATCGTGGCAAAGGGCAGCTCCAGCTCAACGCCGACAGCTGGTTGTGGAGGAGGTGCGTCGGCACGAACAGGCAACAAGGTGTGTAAAGGCTATCTCACAAGCCAAGCAAGGACAATGGACGAGATGGGAGGGAGTTGAGAGGAGAAAGATATCCTGGAGGGAGTTGATGGGCATGGAAGCATTTCATATCAGCTTTATCCTACGTGCAACGTATGATGTCCTGCCTTCCCCCTCAAATCTCAACCAATGGTATGGGGAAGACCCGACATGTCCCCTCTGTCCATCCCCTGCAAACCTAAAACACATTCTGATTGGATGTAAGACAAGCTTGTCACAAGGCCGCTATACCTGGAGGCACAACCATGTCTTGAAATGCCTAGCAGCTACCTTGGAGTCCAGACGGTTAAAGATCAATTCCCTGCCTCCTTCATCATTTCATCCCTCATACGCAAGAGAGTTCACCCGAGAAGGTACAAAAACAGCCAAAGTCCAAACAATATCGGACGTTGGCCAGCTTGGTAGGGCTCTCGAGACTGGAAGTTGGTGGTAGATCTGAACCAAAGACTTCATTTTCCTTCTGAGATCGCCACAACAAACCTTAGACCAGACCTTGTGCTCTGGTCCTCCTCTCTCCACACTGTGTATATAATAGAGCTTACCGTTCCCTGGGAGGATGCTGTGGAGGAGGCATTTGAGCGCAAAAGCCTTAAGTACACAGAGCTGGCAGCTGATGCTGAGCAACGCGGATGGAAATCCAAGGTCTGCCCAGTGGAAGTCGGCTGCAGAGGCTTCGTGGGCAAGTCAACTATCAGGCTGCTTAAGGAATTGGGAGTGCAAGGTCAAACCTTACGCCGAACCATCAAAGCCCTATCAGGTGCAGCAGAAGAAGCAAGTCGATGGCTCTGGGTGAAAAGGGGAGACTCCAACTGGGCCCCTAATATTACCTGAGTCATTGAGGGGTTGAAAGCAGAGGGGGGCACACCTGGGACGCCAGGTGATGCCGATGAGCCCTCTGGAGGTGTCGTGGGCCTATCATCGAAACGCCAGAGAAGGAGGGTGCCCACCTGATGACCCCGATGAAGCAAAAACCCTCATTCTTATTCCACTCAATCACCATCATAGTAAGGAAATTTCATCGATGGATGCATTGTCGCCACTCATACCTCAGGTCCTAAAAATGGGATTGTTTCACCTAGTCCTAAAACATAACTAACATGCTGTAACTAGAGCTAATAATTCCCTATGAACTTCATATGTGAATATTATGTAGATCTATTGTTTCAATCAAATTTATGCTTTAAAAGTAGAGTAATCATAGCAGGTTTCACCCATAGTCTGTCTGTTTAAACTTCTGCATTTAGCGTCAAATGGCGTTTTTTGATGACAGTATTCTATAAAAATTATTTGCATACCAATTCTGACATCCAAAGGCACAATACATTTGATCTCTTATTCTGTGGATTTTCCTGTTTCTCTCCACTTGTTACTAGTGTTTTTCTGCCACAGCAATGTGTGCGCAGCTGCAAGTGACTTAACTGTGACGTCTACTGTAAAGTGGTCTGTAGGGTTTGTCATATAATTAAGAAAATTAGCATTAGGTTAAAGATTAACACCAATAAATTGGAGGTATCTGTAAGCGTTCTTTTTCAAATATCTCAATTACATTTTTGCCCTATGCATCAGAATACAATTAATTTATGAAATAGGTTTTAAAAACTGCCCTTCGACTCCTGTTAGGAAGACTTTAAATAGGACTAAACGGTGACCTTGAAATTTAGGAAATTGTAGGTTGTTCTCTAATTTTGATCTTCACTGTAAATGTGAACTACTGTAAAATACAGTCATGCTTCTAAAACTATTTAAAATAATAATTAAATGTGTTATTAGTATTATTATTATCATAATTATTATTATTTGCTTAAGCATCTTCAAAAATGTTTCGTTTAGTATGGTTATCAACAGTGTTATTCATTTTTGATAGTTTTTTGCAAAAGTTTGGGGCCCCCTTGCAGAATCTGTGAAAATGTGAATAATTTTAACAAAATAAAAGATATCATACAAAATGCATGCTATCCTGAGTAAGATATTTTACATAAAAGATGTTTACATATAGTCCACAAGACAAAAAAAATAGCTGAAACTATTAAAATAACCTCCTGCAAAAGTTTGGGAACCCTTGGTTCTTAATACTGTGTGTGGTTACCTGGATGATTTACGACTGTTTTTTCTTTTGTGATGGTTGTTCATGAGTCCCTTGTTTGTTCTGAACAGTTAAATTGAGCAATGTTCTTCAGAAAAATCCTCCAGGTCCTGCAGGTTTTTCAGTTTACCAGAATCTTTTGCATATTTGAACCCTTTCCAGCAATGTATATTTTGAAATTAATCTTTTCACACTGAGGACAATTGAGGGAGCTGAAGGGTGAAAGCTTTTTGAATTTGAAGATCAAGGTAAATTGTATTTAATTTGTCTTCTGGAAAACATACAAGTACCTTCTGTTGCTTCCGAAGAGCAGTACTAAATGGAAAAAAAATTATATTTCAACAAAATAAGAAAAAATTGGCGAAATTCATCCTGTTCAAAGTTTTCACTCCCTGGCTCTTAATGCATCGTGTTTCCTTCTGAGTGTTTTAATAGTTGTGTTTGAGTCCTTGAATTGTCCTCAGTGTGAAAAGATGGATCTCAAAATCATACAGTCTCTGCTGTAAAGGGTTCAAATATGCAAAAAATGCTGGAAAACTGAAGAATCTGCAGGACCTGGAGGATTTTTCTGAAGAACAGTGCTCAGTTTGACTGTTCAGAACAAACAAGGGGCTCATGAACAACCACACACAGTATTAAGAACCAAGGGTTCCCAATCTTTTGCTGGGGGTTATTTTAATAATTTCAGCTATTTTTTTTTTTTTTGTCTTGTGGACTACAGTAGTCCAGCATTTGAAGTGGATCAGAAAAGTTCATCAAAGTTGTCTTAAGACAAGAACGGGTACTGTTTTGGTTTTAGGACAACTTTGATGAAAGGTTTTGATTCACTTCAGATGTTGACTACTGTATATGTAAACATCTTTTCTAGAAAAAAAAAAAAAATTGTATAATGTCTCTTATTTTGTTAAAATTATTCACATTTTCACAGATTCTGCAAGGGGTTCCCAAACGTTTGCATAAAACTGTATATTGCATCTATGTGACCACTCATATTTAATAAAAACAGCTATTTTTATATGTGAATATTTTAATAATTTAAAAAAGTAATACTAAAATTTCATAATTATGTGTTTGAAATGTAAACTGTAAATATAAATGATGCATTTAATGAAAAAAACCATTTATACATGTGAATATAGTTATTAAGAGTTTAATTCATTTTTGTAGTTCTATTTGTTACCACTTGCTAAAGTTATTTAGGTTTATGTTCAAATAATCTGTATTTTCAAGTAAAATAAATTATATCAGGTCACAAATGATTTATTAATATAATGTTGAAATTAATACTCAACAACTTTGATCACTAGTTTTTGGGGCGACTTTTTAAATAGCAAACTGTATATTGCAACTTCTCCAATTAATGACGGAAAGTAGCAACACTTAATCACAAATGATTAAGATGTAAACATTTATGACCCTGGACCACAAAACCAGTCATAAGGGTCCATTTTTAAAAATTGAAATCAATTAATAAATAAGCTTTCCATTGATGTATGGTTTGTTAGGATAGGACAATATTTGCAACTATTTGTTAAAAATGGAATCTGAGAGTGCAAAAAAATCTAAATACTGAGAAAATCATCTTTAAATTTGTCCAAATGAAGTCCCTAGCAATGCACATTATTAATCAAAAATTAAGTTCTGATATTTTTAACGGTAAAAAAATGTACAAAATATCTAAACGGAACATGATCTTTAAGTAATAGCCTAAAGATTTTTGGCATAAAAGAAAAATCTATGATTTTGACCATTACAGTGGCTATTAGCTGCAAATATACTCGCGCTACTTATGGCTGGTTTTGTGGTCCAGGGTCACATTTACAAAAAAAACCCAAAAAACCTATAGAATGTTATATTATACCTACACAGAATTTGGCTTGAAGCACTCCATTGTCTTTCAGGGGACGGATGGTTTAGAAGCTGCAATCACTGAGATTAAAGAATGTAAAAATCACATCAGAGTTAGAGACCGGGAGATAGAATCCATGATAAAGGAGATAAACCAGCTGGAGATCAAAATCAACAACCTGCTAGATGAGAACGAAGACCTACGAGAACGCCTTGGTAAGTTTCCTCAAGCTGCTTTTATGCCTTTAGGGATCCCGTATAAATTACTTCTACACGTAGACATGTTAGATTGTTTTTAAATCCTGTGTTGAGTTTGCTAAGATAAAACTCTTTGCTTTGACCCTCATTGGGATCATCTTCCCGCATCAGGATTAAATGCGAAGGAAGAACTGGATTTGAGTGAATTCCGGAGATCAAAGATTTTGAAGCAGAGACAGTACAAAGCAGAGAACCAAGTCCTGCTGAAAGAGGTAAAACCGATTAACGTTATCTTTATAGTCTGGCTTTAGTCCGTTAGCCCTGTTTAATTTAGTCTGTGACCCCTAACGGGACTCTCCTTAGATTGAGCGTCTGGAGGAGGAAAGGCTTGAGCTGAAACAACGCATTCGTGCTCTGGTGAAGGACAAAGGTGAGAAGTTATCTCCAAGATGGTGCATATCAGTTACACACTCACGTCCTATACACATAATCAGATCGCTTGGTTGCATTATATAATGAACCCTGACAGCACATTTCCTTTTTTTTAGGCTTATCAGTAGTTAGTAGTGCAGTACTTGATGACAGTGTTGAAGAAAAGCCCAGCAGATCTTCTGTCTCTGGATCCACCGATGAAGAGATGAAACGCAAAGTAAGCTTTTTATCAGAAAGAATGAGTTCTGTAATCACTGAAGATAAGCTCATAACCTGTTTGTTTTTCAGAACGAGCGTCTGCAGAAAGAGTTGAGCAATAAGGAGAAAGAACTTGAGCTCAAGAGAACAGAATCCGCCCAGTTCAAAGCCAGATGTGAGCGGCATCACTGCGTGACCTTTGCACACTTGCAGTGTCAGGTGGTTTCTGTAATAATGTTTCCCTCTCTCCTGCAGTGAATGAGATGCTGAATGAGAATAAACAGCTGGAGCAGGGCATGAAGGAGATCCTGCAGGCTATCCAGGACACTCAGACGAAAACACCCACATCTACTGGCGTCAGCATTCCCAGCCTGGAGAGACTTGTCAATGTACGTTCACCGACAATTAGTGGGCCCACACTAAATCTGTGTAGTACTGCATTATTGCATTTGTGTCAAATATATGTGACAAATTATTATTATTATCCATAATTATTTAGTTATTATATATAGTTTTTCAAAAAAAGGATACATTTTACAATTGTGCAATAATTACCTGCAATAATTTGAATATAAAATTATACATTTAATGAGTAATGTGAAAAATATGAGTGTATGTGTGGAAATAATACTAAATTATATTTGGAGTAATATATAAATAAATAATAACAACTATAATTATGCATTTAAAATTCTAAATTTAAATCTAAAAGCATACATTTTAATATGAAATAGAATATTTAGTGAAAAAAATAGGTAAATGAAATAATAAAAATAGTACTACTAATTATAAAAATAAATAAATCTCGTAATTATGAATTTAAAAAAAATTCATATAAACAAACATTTTCATATAATAAATACAATATTTATTGGAAATAAATAGTTGTGAAAAATATAATAACACAAATACTTTTAACAATAAATAATAAATCTTATACAGTACTAAATGGAATAAAATTATAGGTGTGGATAAAACTCATTGTTATAATTTATAAATGAATAATAAAAGCTGTAATTATGCAATTAAATACATATACATATAAAACTACACTTTTAATGAGTAATGCAATATTTAATGAAAATTATTTATGTGGAAATAAAACAATAAATTGTATTTTTAACAAATTATGAATAAATATGAAATGTCATAATTATGCATTTAAAGTTATAAATTTGAATATAAAAGTATCAATTGTAATATTAAATACAATATTTCATGTAAAAAATAGTTGTGAAAAATATTATAATAAAAATACTTTTAAAAATAAATAATAAATCTCATTATGCATTTAAAATAATATATTTAAATATAAATTTATGCATTTAAATAGTAATACAGTACTTAATGAAATAAAATTAAAGGTGTGGAAAAAAATATTTTTAACATTTATAAATGAGTAATAAATGCTGTAATTATGCAATTATATATATATATATATATATATATATATATATACATACATACATACATACATACATACATAAGATTACACATTTAATTAAGTAATACAATATTTAATGGAAAGATAATTCATGTGGGAATAAATAATAAATTATGAATAAATATTAAATGTCAGAATTATGAATTTAAATATAAAAGTATGCATTGTAATATGACCAAATATTTCATGGAAAAAATAGTTGTAAAAAAAGTATATATATACTTTTAAAAATAAATAATAAATGTCATAATTATGCATTTAAAATAATAAATATTAAATTATACATTTAAATAGTAATACAGTATTTAAAGGAATAAAATTATATACATATAAAATTACATATTACAACATTTTAAAAAGTTTGCTTAATTTTCAGTAATTAAAAGATAAATTAAATTAATGTTTTATGCCTTCATTTTGGTAACCAGAACATTTTAAATACACAACACAGAATTTCTGAGGGTAAAAAAAAACTTTTATTAAGCTTTTTTAAGAATTAATTTGAATAAATTAAGTATGCATTCAAATGATTAGACATGCTAAAACACAGAATTTGATAACAATAAAACATGGTGAGAAAAAAATTAAACATTTCATAGGGCCCTAAACATGTCATTTTTGTTAAACCTTTATTAAATTGATGTGAAATTGTACAAGTTTCATGATTTTAATTAATTAGACATGCTCTTTGATTAATAACATTTCATTTACTATTAAAAAGGAGTTGAGAAAAATTAAAATAGAAAAAAAAGGGAATCCAGAAAAATTAAAACGGAAAAAACTAAATTTGGAAAAAAATAAAATGGAATTTGGGATTTCATAGGGCCTTACATATGCTCTCGGACTTTAATCTGCGCGACTTCAAAATATATTTAGGAGCATATGTGCGAATGCGAGTGCAAGTAATTGTTGTGGTGCGACTTGTTTTCATTTCTTTACAAAACTAAGTACTGCACAGTATGTGACTGGTGTGAGTAGTAGTATGGTAGTAGTATACTTCATTGTCCTCCAAAAGAAAATTTGTTGTGGACTAAATGTTGCTGCAAACATACAATTAACAATTAGTAATAAAATAAATACACTAAAAACAAGATAAACTCAAAGTAAAATCAATGTAAACTCTTGTTCAATAAACACACTGATACAGGTACAAAGAATTTCTTATATTGATTTAGCTTAAACATTGGGACTCTGTATCTTCTACCAGAAGGAAGCAATTCGTACTGTAAGTACAAAAAATGAATCTGATCACTAAGAATCCTCTCTGCCTGACTAAGAACACATTTCTCATATAGAACTTGAAGGTTACACTGTTCGTCATGCCCAACGATTTTCCATGCTGTCAATAACACGTGCATCAACTTACTTTTTAAACTGTGCTGACAGGTTTCCAAACCATACCGTGATACCGTACCTAACAATGCTTTCCAAAGCGGCTTTATAAAATAACATCATAAGATTCTTATGTACTCCATAGAGACGTAACCTGCGTAAGAAGTACAGTATCTCTGTTGTAGACGAGTGCAAACTCATTCAATGTGTGTTTTCCATGTAAGTGTACCATCACTGTAAACTCCCAAATACTTATAGGTCTGTGACTGGATAATATGATGGTCATGTATGACCACTTGACGATGGTCACCTATGCATTTTGGGTCAAAAACTTCCCTTCGGTCAAAAAAATCTCTTCTGTTTTCTTTGTATTTATTATTAACTCATTTTTATCACACCAGTCAACAAACCGGCTTATTTCTGACTGGTAGATGGTGCTAATATTGTCATGCACATAGAGTAAACTTTGAACTTCCAAAATGCAGTTTAAATGCAGCTCCAAAAGGCTCTAAATAATCCCAGCCAAGAAAGAAGGGTCTTATCTAGCTAAACGTTCTGTCATTTTTTTTTTTTAAATACAAATTTGTATACTTTTTAAGGCCAAAAGCTCACGTAGCACAAGCTCTGGAATGCACATTCTTGAATGATTCGTTCATTTTGAACGGATCTTTAATGTGACTCAGGAGGAACGAGTCGTCTCTGGGAGTGATTCGTTCAGTCACGCATACGCCACATCCTATTAGGTTCTGTACTGGAATTAGTTCATCTGTTTCGAGTCTTCGGGTTTTTCGAGTCGTTCGCTCATCTTACGGGGCTGTCAAGTGATGAACGAACGACTCAAACCCCAAAACTTGTCAGATAAAAGGTGAGGTGAGCTAATCATAGACTAAAGACCCAGGTAAACAATGTTAAAAAATTAATCTTTTCTGTTTCTTACTACATTACAGTTTTGTTTTGTTTGTAGTGTGATCAACATTTGTGTAAGCAGTAGATGTGTTAGGGAAGTAACACGTAACATTTTAATTATATTTTGCTAAAATGAACAAAATGACTCGAAAAGGTCCGAGTCTGTAAAATGATCCGAACTGAACTACTATGAATCACGTCAAAGTTCGTCGTCTGTGTACTCCGGCTCAAAAAGGTAGAGAATGGTGAAAAACTCAATCTTATTTTTTCCTACAACTTCAGAATCGTCCGACATCGTTGTAGCTTTTTGCTTGTAGACAGCTTTTGACTTACTTGCACTTTGTTAGTCTTTGCGCGTTCGCTTTATAAACACTGGGTTTCTAGTTCCGCGTGACCTTTCGACGTGATTCAATAGTACGTAGTGTCGTGAACGCGCATCTCAGAGCCTGTGCTACATGAGCTTTTGTGCTTAAAAAGTATACAAATTTTTATTTAAAAAAAAAATGACAGATCATTTCACTAGATAAGACCCTTCTTCCTCGGCTGGGATCGTTTAGAGCTCTTTGAAGCTGCATTTAAACTACATTTTGGAAGTTCAAAATTGGGGTCACAATTGCAGTCCATTATATGAAAAAAAAATCCTGAAATGTTTTCCTCAAAAACCATAAGTTCTTTACGACTGAAGACAGAAAGACATGAACATCTTGGATGACAAGGGGGTGAGTAAATTATTTGTAAATTGTTGTTTTGGACTCCTGTGGACTTCTCCTTTAAGACAATTAATTAATTATTAAAATAGCATATTTGTTTGTAAAGCATCGACAATCAGAATCGGCCATGAAGAATCAAGATCAGTGCATTACTAAAAAGAAGTGTGTGGTAAAGAATTCAGGATCAGGTTTGACTGGTGAAGCTATTAATCATCAGGATGCTGCTGGCCATTCCTCTCAATTGGCAGTTGTGGTGCTCTTTAATATTCATTGGTGCTACCAAGTGTCAAAATAAAGTGTTTCCGATTTTGTGTGGGCTTAGTGATTAGTCATCCTGATACTGTGACACACAGTTTAATAACTTGGTGTAATTGTACTCAAATACTAAAGTTTTGGCTCCCTCTTGCAGCAAAGCGAAATTACTGTTCCTAAATATCCTGTCACAACTTATATGAGTGATAACTGTGTTATCTCAAGGCTCTGGAGATGAAGTACTCAGAGGGAAAGTTTGATGCAAGCCTCCACCTGAGGTCGCAGGTAGACCAGCTGACCGGCCGCAACGAAGAGCTACGGCAGGAGATGAAGGCAGCCAGAGAAGAAGCAGCAAACACTCTCAATCAGTTAACGAAAGCTAACGAGAAGGTATTCACTCAAAACATTACCTTAAACTTTTACTGGATTAAAAAAATAGGTTTTCATCTCTACGTGTCATTTTTTTTTTTTTTTGTAGATTGCTCGCTTGGAAAGCGAAGTTGAATCAATGAGCAAATCAGCTGGGACTTCTATTCTTTACAAGTCATTAGCTCTGCCTGAAGAGATACCGCCAACTAGCGCCGAGGCCATCAACGCTCTCAACGAGTACATGATACAACTCCTACAGGTGTGTGTCAGTCACATTATAACACAAACCAGATGTAACGTACATAATATTAAGACTCCCGACTGTGGATGTTCAGGAGATCAAAAACAAAGGAGATTCCATCGAGCAGCTCAGTTCAGCTCTGGAAGAATATAAAAGGAAATTTGCAGTGATCCGCCATCAACAAGGACTGCTGTACAAGGAGTATCAAAGGTACGCGCCTGTAGGAGATTTTATTATATACATAAAGGTATGCTGATCCAAAAAATATTGTTTGTATTACAGTATAAAATATGTTGGATTATGCACATGTTCAGTGATCAATAAAGCATGATTTTAAGTCACTTCATGTGCTTCGATGTAGTGAGAGGGAGTCTTGGCAGAAAGACAGAGACTCTTTTGCTGAACTGAAATCCAAACTCGAGGAACAAAGGGAGGTGGATGCAGTAAAAGTCAAAGAGTACAATGTAAGTCTCTTAAAGGGATAGTTCATCATTTTTCTTCAGTTATGTAAATTTGTGTAACTCTAATGACTTGCCAACGAACTGATTTTGTTTGGAAAATTTTTGAAGTTTGAAATTGTTTCAAAATAAAGCAATAAACTCCAAGAAGCCATGGTTTACAGTGAATATATAACAGCTAAGGGGCGTAAAACACAGGGCTTCACACTGATTAGAAAACAGTTATTCCATAAACATTGTAAGGTTTCACAAAACAGAGCAAATAAAATGTAATGATATTAATAAAAACATTATTATTCCGCCAAAAAATATAGTTCCTCAGAAACAGTTGTGGTTGCACAACTGCTTTTGTTTTACAACAAATTTACAACAGCTTTGAACGCAGCTCGACCAATCAGAATCAAGGACCGGAACTATACGTTTTATAAATAGATTTTTACCACAGCAATGTTGAATTCTTTATTCTAAAACGGATGTCGGTCGTTGATTCTGATTGGTTGAGCAACGTTCAAAGCTGTTGTAAACTACTCTACAAACATACACCTTTGTTTACTTTTGTGTGTTGCTGGGCAACCACTTTGTTGCAACCACAACTGTTTCTGAGAAACTACATTGTTCGGTGGCGTCTTGCCTAACAACACCCCTGAGCTGTTATAAATTCACTGTAAACCATGGCTTCTTGGGGATTATTGCTTTATTAGCTAATGGTTAATAGCTGCCTCATGTCGTTCAAAAGTTTAGAATCAGTAAGATTTTATGTTTTGTTTTTGTTGTCAAAAATACAGAAAAAAACATAATGTTGTGAAATATGATTACAGTTTACAATAATGCTTTTCTTTATTAATATAGAGTAAAGTAGAATTTATTCCTGTGATGCAAAGCTGAATTTTCAAAAAAAAAAGAAAGAATAAAAATTTACTGACCAGAAACTTTTAAATGGTAGTTTATATTGTTACTGTTCTTTTTAACTTTTTATTTGTTAAAGAATCCTGGAAAAAAGTATGAAAAAGTAAAATTAAATACATATAAACTTACATATTTAATGAGTAATACAATATTTAATGAAAAAATAATTTATGTGGAAATAAAATCATAAATTGTATCTTTAACAAAGTATGAATTCATTTTAAATGTCATAATTATTACATTTTAAGTTATTAATTTAAAAATAAAAAGATATGAAATAGAATATTAGTTACAAAAATTAGTTGTGAAAAATATAATAAGAAATTATTTTACAAATAAATAATTAATCTCATAATTATGCATTTTAAATAATAAATATAAACATTTAATAATAGCTGTAATTCTGCAATTAAATACATATAAAATTACACATTTAATGAGTAGTAAAATTTTTAATGAAAAAAAATATTTATGTGGGAATAGAATAGTAAATTGTATTTTTAACAAATTATGAATAAATATTAAATGTCACTGTGCATTTACAATTATACATAATACACACCTGGACCACAAAACCAGTCTTAAGTAGCACGGGTATATTTGTAGCAGTAGCCAAAAATACATTGTATGGGTCAAAATTATGTTTTTTCTTTTTTTTTCTTTTTTTTTTTTTTTTTTTTTTGCACCCTCAGATTCATCTATACCATTCACCAAACCATACATTAATAGAAAGCTTATTTATTAATCTTTATTATATAAATCCCAATTTACTGTGGTAAAATGTGTTTAACTGGGCTGAGAGAGCATTTTATTTAAAAAACATTTAATATAAATGTTTACAGAATGCAGTTGCAGTGGGGGAGAATCTATGAACATACAAGTGGTGACAGGCAGTCAAATTCTGTGGAAATTTCCATTAGCTTTCCACAAGCATAGATTTTGTGTGGGCTTAGCAGTTAGTCATCCTAATAAATTTGTGATAATGTGACACACAGTTTAATAACTTCTTAAAACCTCAAATATTAAAGTTTTGGCTCGCTCTTGCAGCAAAGGTATCACAGGTTCCAACAAAACATTAATTAGCACAACTGTTTTCAACCCTGATAATAAATCAGCATATTAGAGTGATTTCTGAACTGAAGACTGGAGTAATGATGCTGAAAATTTAGCTTTTGCATCACAGGAATAAATTACATTTTAAAATACATTCACATAGAACATGGTTATTTTACATTTAAAAATAATATTTCACAACATTCTGGATTTTTGATCAAATAAAAGCAGACTTGACGAGCATAAGAAACTTCTTTTAAAAACATTACAAATCGTACTGATCCCAGACTTTTGAACAAAAGTGTAATATGAAATCAAACAAAGCACTAAGTTTCCCATTATCTGCTTGACTCATTCCCAGCACTGGCTTGAGGCTCTTGAAAAGGACCCGAGAGAGATCAGACACCAGCTGGCTGAGACGGCCCGAAAAATGATGGTGCTCAGGGTGAATGAAAAGTGTCTGACGCGACGTTATACGACTCTGCTTGAGCTCGAGCAACACTTGAGAAAGGAGAACGGCAAACTAAAGGATGATTTCAGTCAAATGGAGGCTGCGGTGACTGAAAGAATCGGCTACCTGCAGAGGTTCAAGGTATTAGGCCTATGTATATCACTCAAAAAAAGGAAAACATTGGCCTGGCCAATTTATATTGAATGGTAGTCATCTTTGCGGAGGGCTGTAACTTGCTTTGTCTTTAGGAAATGGCAGCTTTTAAAATGGCCGCATTGCAGAAATCTCTTGATGGTAGTGTTCCTGCGTCCGAGCTGGAGAGAGCCAACAAACAATACACTGAGCTCACAATCAAATACAGAAACCTCCTACAGAAAGACAATCACCTTGTTCAGAAGACAACCACGCTGGAGCACCTGGAGGTACATCGCTTCCAAGTTATATTAAGCGATGGACCTTCTTTGTTTTTCTTACAGTACTCTCTTTTCCTTTTCAGAGGGAGAATGTGTCTTTACATGAACGCATTAACTCCATCAATAAAGAGCTGGAGATCAGCAAGGAGAAGCTTCACACTTTGGAGCAGGCTTGGGAAAACATCTGCACGACTGGTAGACGTCACTGCTAATTGAATCAGAAGCAATGCTGAAGTGGTGCAAAGATGTAATTGAATGAAATATGTTGCCGCGGTGTCCTAAATTGACCTACTGCCTATGTCTTTTGGTGTTTACAGGTGGTGAGAATGGCATGGACAAGGCAGCCAAAGCTCTGGCCAATAGTGAGATTGTGTCTGTGTCCAGACGCATCACAACGCTGGAGATGAAGGAGTTAAATGAAAGACAGAGAGCCGAGCATGCCCAGAAGATGTACGAGCACCTGAGGAGCTCACTTAAACAGGTGGAAGAACGCAACTTTGAGCTTGAGACCAAGTTTGCTGAGGTGGGTCTGATTTATCTCTTATCTCTTGCATCACACAGCATCCAGAATAGCAGAATATCATAGCGACAAAATCATCTCAGCTTGAACATTTTATTTTATTTTATTTTATTTTATTTTATTTTATTTTATTTTATTTTATTTTATTTTATTTTATTTTTAATTTTGTAATGTTTAAATAAAAGACATTATATTAAGCATTAAATAAGCCTTTGTTTTATCTTTACACCATGTTAAGCATTTTAATAACCTTTGGATGCTAAACATTTAATTACTTTTTTTGTGTTAATTTAATAAAACAGAATAATGTCAATTATGCTTTTATTTTCTTTTATAAAACAGCTTGTTGAACTGTTTATATGATTTAGTTTTATTTTATAAAACAATTTTAAACATTAAACATAATATTTTATTTTATTATTATTATTATTATTATTATTATTATTTTAATTGATTTTTTAAATAAAAGACATTATATTGAGCGTTAAATATGAATCAGTTTTATTTTCATTAAAACAGTATGTTTAACATTTTAACAACTGTTAATGTTATATATTTTTGTTTTATTAAAAACAGTGTACTAAACATTTTTTTGAAAGTTTTTCAATTTGGTATTATTTTAATAAAACAGAATAACATTAATTATGCTTTCATTTTATTTTTTATTTTTTATTCTGTAAAAGCTTGTTGAACATTTTATGTGATTTAGTTTTATTTTATAAAACACAGTTTTAATTTTTTTTAATGAAAGACATTATATTGAGCACAAATAAGCCTTTGTTTTATTTTTATGAAGCACAGCATGTTAAACATTTGTTAAACAGTGTGCTAAAAATGTAATAAGTTTTTTTTTTTTTTATTTGGTGTTATTTTAATAAAACAGAATAATGTTAATTATATGTTAATTTTATTTATTTTTTGTAAAACAGCTTGTTGAACATTTGATATGATTTAATTTTATTTTATAAAACACAGTTTTAAACATTTAATGATCTTATTTTATTATATTTATATATAATATTTAGTTTTATTTTATTTTTAGTAAAAACATTATATTGAGCATCAAATTAGCCTTTATTTTTATAAAACAGTGTGTTAAACATTTTAATAACCTTTAATTTTATTTTTTATAAAAACAGTGTGCTAAACATTTAATAGTTTTTTATTTGTTTTTTAATAATAATAATTTGTTATTTTAATAAAACAGAATAATGTTAATTATGCTTTAGTTTTATTTTATTTTTGTAAAACAGCTTGTTGAGCATTTCATAATATTTAGTTTTATTTTATAAAACACACTTTTAAACTGTTAATAATATTTTATTTTTTTTATTTTATTTTATTTATTTCATTATTTTATTTTTTTAATGAAAGACATGGCATTGAGCATCATTTTAGCCCTTGTTTTATTTTCATAAAACTCAGTGTGTTAAATATTTTAATAACCTTTAATTTTATTTAAAACAGTGTGTAAAACATTTAATACATTTTAATAAAACAGAATGATGTTAATTTTGCTTCGGTTTTATTTTATTTTCATAAAACAGCATGTTGAACACAATTTTAATTTATTAATTTCTTTAAATTAATAATATTTGATTTTGTGTGTTTTTGTTTTATTTATTTTTTATTTTATTATTTTATGTTTTGATAAAAAACATTATATTAAGCTTCAAATTAGCCTTTGTTTTATTCTTATAAAACACAGTATTTAAAATATTTTAATAACCTTTAATTTTGTTTTTATAAAAAACAAAAACAGTGTCTTAAACATTTAATATGTTTTGTATTTGGTGTTATTTTAATAAAACTTTATGCTTTCATTTTTGTAAAACTGCTTGTTAAACATTTTGTAATATTTAGTTTTATTTGATAAAACACAATTTTAAACATTTAATAATCTTTTATTTTATGTTTTATTTGATCTTATTTGATCTTATTTTTTATAAAATGCATTATGTTGAGCATTATCGAGCAGTGTGTTGAACATGTAAGTTTATTATTTGGTGTTATTTTAGTAAAACAGAATAATTTTGCTTTAATTTGATTTTGTTTTTGTAAAAGCTTTTGTTTTATTTTATAAAACACAATGTAATAACCTTTTATTTTATTTTATTTTATTTTATTTTATTTTCATAAAACATAGTATACACATTTAATGAGCTATGGGAACCAGATGAGTCCTCTGCACAATCTGACTTTGTTGCAGCCTAGAATTAGAACTTTTTCCCTGTTAATACTGTAAAACTGCTTTGACACAATCTGCGTCAAAATAATGATGACTTAACTTGACTTGACTATTATTTTGCATATATTTCTGTATGCCTGTATAGCTTACAAAATTAAACCTCGAGGCTCAGCGGATAGAGCGGGAGCTCAGGGATGAGCTGGCAGACAGCGTAAGCAAAGACATTAGCGATGCCGATCGCAAACGAATCACCGAACTGGAGAAAACAGAGGCAGATCTGCGGATTGAAGTGTCCAAGTAAGCCTGATGACTCAGCCTGTGCATAAGCTTGCTATGATAATATACACAGACATCTCTTTTAAGATGTATGAAATGTTTGCAGATTGCGAGAGGTGTCAGATGTCGCTAAAATGCAGGTGTCTGCTTTGGAGGCCAGACAGCAGTCAAGAGAGAAAGAAGTAGAAAGCCTGAGGAGACAGGTGTTGGACTACCAGGTACTGTATGTTTTTCTTTTTATTTTCAGTTGTGGAGCCTCTTGATCACGTCCCTAATTGCACATCATCTCTTCAGGCTCAGTCCGACGAAAAGGCCCTCATTGCCAAGCTCCACCAGCACATTGTGGCTCTTCAGTTAAGCGAGACCACAGCAATCAGCCGGCTGGAGGCCGCCAACACACGCCTGCAAAAACTCGAAGCGCAGAAGCTCAGAGTCGAACAGCAGCTGGATGCCCAGCAGCAGGCGCTGTGGCACGCGAGGCAGGAGGGTCATCAGCGGGCCAGACACCTCCGCCACACCATCCAAGCCCTCCGCAGACAGTTCTCTGGAGCCCTGCCGCTGGCCCAACAGGAGAAGTTTTCCAACACCATGCTCCAGCTGCAGGAGGACAAGGCACGGGCCAAGGAGGAAGCACATAGGGCGGAGGAGGAGAGGAGGAAAGCAGAAGGAAAGGCACAAGAACTGGAGCTAAAGCTAAAGGGGTTGGAGGAGCTCATAGCAACACTAAAAGATGCCAGAGGAGCTCAGAAAGTAGGTGTATCAATTACAAATAGAGTTGCAATTCTTGAAATCATATTTTATTCCTAAGAAAAAAATAAATCATTTTTATTTATTTATAATAAATGTTAATATTTTTTTTTTTTTAACTCTTTCTATTTAAAATAACTGCTTTCTATTTGAATATATTTTAAAATGTAATTTATTCCTGTGATCAAAGCTAAATTTTCAGCATCATTACTTCAGTCTTTAGTGTCACATGATTCTTCAGAAATAGTTCTAATATGCTGATTTGCTGTTCAAGAAACATTTATTATTATTATTACCAATATTTAAAACAGCTGAGTACATTTTTTTTCAGGATTCTTTGATGAATAGAATGATCCAAAGATCAGTATTTTATCTTTTTTTTTTTTTTTTTTTTTTTTGGAAAGAAATTATAGAAATTAAATACTTTTATTTAGCAAGGCTGCTTTAAATTGATCAAAAGTGATGATAAAGACATTTATAATGTTACAAAAGATTTCTATTTCAGATAAAGGGTATTCTCCTGAACTTTCTATTCATCAAAGAAACCTGAAAAAATTCTACTCCGCTGTTTTCGACATCATAATAATAATACGATATGTTTTTGTTTTTGTTTTGGTTTTTTTGTTTTGGTTTTTTTAACAAAATCAGAATATTAGAATGATTTCTGAAGGAGCATAAGACTGGAGTAATGATGCTAAAAATTCAGCTTTAAAATCACAAGAATAAATTACATTTTAAAAATATTCAAATAGAAAACAGTTATTTTAAAAAATAAAAATGCTTTAAAATTTTACTGTTTTTGCTGTACTTTGGATCAAATAAATGCAGACTTGGTGAGCAGAAGAAACTTAAAAAAAAACATTGAAAATCTTACTGTTCAAAAACTTTTGGCTGGTAGTGTATATGTTGCTACTGTATATATAATAAATAATAATAATAATTCATTTTATTCAATGGAGCATTCTAAAAAAAAAAAAAAAGAAAAAAAAAAAAAAAGAAGTATGCTCAAGTCCTAGAAAAAACACATGCTGCAGAGTTTATAGAGAAGGACGGAAGACTAGTAAGAAGAGCATTACAATAATCAATACGTGAGGTAACCAATGCATGGATAAGAATTGCAGTATTATTTGTTGTGAGAGAAGAATGGAGACTGTTAATATTATGTGGATGGAAATATGGAGTCCGAGTAGATGTTGAACCAATGAGTAAGACCTCAGTTTTATTACTTTTGAGTTTTAGAAAGCCAGTCTTTAATTTCAGCTAAGCATCTAGTCAAGATAGGTGGAGGAAAAGAGCCAAAGGGTTTGGAAAACAGGTAAGTGATAGTGAAAATCGATACCATATTTCCTGAAAATATGCCCAGGAGGGAGTAGATAGATGATGAATAGAAGTGAGCCCAGAACAGAACCTTGAGGGACACCAGTAGTAACTATAGATCGGACATTTTTAATTAGGACAAACTGTGTGACCAGTGAGATATGACCTATACCAGGACAGGGGGTGCTAGTGATCCCTAGAAACTGAACAAAAGTATTAACTGCTTTCAAAAAAAAATGTAATGACCCAAAAATTTTGAACGGTAGTGTATATTGTGACAAAAGAATTTCTATTTTAAATAAATGCTTTTTAGTTTTTTTTGGTACTTTTTTTATTCATCTAAGAATCGTGAAAAAGTGTCACAGATTCCAAAAAACCTGCACACCAGCAGAACTCAGAACTGTTTTCAACATTAATAATAAATTGTCATATTAGAATGATTTCTGAAGGATGTACACTCCGCTGCAGTGTTTACAGCTAAATATCAACCCTTACAGGTGAGTGAGTGGCATAAGAAACTGGAGGAAGTTCGTCTGTTGGAAATGAGGCAGGGCAGAGAGCTTGGTGGCCAACGGGAAGAGATAAAATACCTCAGGAACATTGTGGCAGAGCAGGAACGCACCATCAGCGGCCTAGAAGAGGAGCTGGTGCAGCAGAATAATGTCAGTATTGCATTTAAACATGTTTCTTCCCAATTAGTTTACAGTGTACAGAGCATGCTTCATTTGTGATTTCTAATCTTATATGCTATCATTGTATTAGCTTCTCGAGGAGCGGCAGCTGATCTGGGATCAGAGAGAGGTGCAACTGGAGCGCCAGCTCGACACCTATGAGAAACAGCAGAATGAAGTCCTAAGCACAGCTCAGAAGGTGACTCTTGGCAGACTTGACAAATGTGAATTACAGTTTAAATGAACTACAGTTTAAATTACACTTGTCCTGTTTTAGTTTGAGGAAGCCACAGGCTCTCTACCGGATCCAAATCAGCCTTTAGCGCACCAGTTAGACTACGCTCTTGGAAAAATCAAAGAGCATGTCCGTACCATACTTGAGACAAAAGCCACCTGCAAAATTCTGGAAGAGGTACTTTTCATTCATCAAGTGACTAATTTAAGTCAGCTTTAGCAATTGTAAGCCTTGTTTTTAATATGATCTTACAAGGAGTTTCTTTCAATCTGAGTAGAGGCTGAAGGAAAAAGAAGCTGCTTTGTGGACATCGGAACAGAACGTCTTATCTCGAGACAAAGTGATCAATGAACTCAGGCTTCGCCTACCAGCCGCTGCAGAAAGAGAGAAACTCCTGGCAGACCTGAGCAAACAAGAGGACTCTGATAGCCAGCCCGCCCTGAAGGTGGCCCACCAGACCATTAATAACCTACAAGGGCGTCTGGATCAGAAAGAGGAGGTTCTCAAGAAGTACCAGAACCTGTTAGCAAAGGCTCGTCAGGTGACTATTTAAAATACAGCTGCAAGCAGCGATTACTGGGGTTCATGCGCTTTAAGGCATTTAAGCACATGTGAAAAAAGACATTATTGAGCAAGCTTGTAACCATCTATATCAATGATTTTAAAAAAGCATCTTTGGCAAATCCAGGTAATTTACCATAGAAATATGTTTTGTTTTTTTTTTTTTTTTTTTTTAAGGATATGACTGTTATATCCTTCAAAAAAGCTGTCGTCCGATCTTCTCCAAAATTCGCATTTTTGTTTAGAATCACTTGTTGCATGTGCCTACTAGGTTTTGTGAAGTTTTGAGTTTTCCTTCAGGCTTTATAGGAATTTGGATAAATCTGGACAGGCCCCTTTTCTAAACGACCCCGTTATAGGCTACCAAAGGGTAAATTACTGACCTGGAGAGTCCAGAAAATTGTACTGCAGTGTTGTTTTCCAGCAAAAAAACTAGGATTAGTTCACAAAAGTAGGTTTTTGACATCTTCTCAATCATTTAACAAACAATTTGATTGACAGCAGTGGTTCTAGAGGCAAAGTCGTCTGGAATGAGGAGTTCTATTGTATGATATAAAACCGTGCGATGTACTATAGTTTACACCAGGGGTGGCGAACTCCGGTCCTGGAGAGCCGCAGCCCTGCAGAGTTCAGCTCCAACCCTAATTAAAACTCACCTGCCTGTTGCTTTCTAGTAACCCTTCAGCCCTTAATTAGCTTGCTTAGGTGCGTTTGATTAGGGTTGAAGCAAAACTATGCAGGGCTGCAGCTCTTCAGGACTGACGTTCGCCACCCCTGGTTTACACCATTGAAAAATGCAATATCACCCACCAGTGGCCAAATTTTGTCAAACTGTAAAACTTTGTCAGCCAATGGCAGCCATGTTTTTTTAGGTACGCAAATGTCCTTATGCACAGTTGTGGCACTTCGGACCAAGACCGTGCACACCGATTTTCAAATGGTGGTGCAGTTCTAGCCATTTTTATGTTTTGACAAGCTCCGCGTTTTTTTCCTGTGACCTCAGATTGAGCTCTTACATAAGTCTTCTGAGTTTGGCGGAGATATCTCTGAACTCCATTCAGGAGTTATAGGCATTTTACGAAAATTGGCCCTGGCCCTTTCAAATGTTTTTGTGTCCCTTTTCCACGAAAATGTAACTTTATTTAATACTTCTTGATATTCGCTCTCCAGATAATCATTCTGCACTGGTTTGGTTCCGATCGGGCGAAAAACCTAGGACTAGTTCGCAAAAGTAGGTTTTTCAAAAAAATGCAAAATACCTGAAAATTTCTCCAGGCTCACGATTGAATCTGAGGTGTCCACCTTGGTCCACCTTGATCCAAGGATTCCAGCGACATAAGACACTTGAGCCTGCGACTGACGGTTTAGGAGTTCTGAGTGATTTCGTACTTTTAATTGCTGTAGCTTGGGCACATTGTCTGCAGTATTGAGTACTACCATCCCTCCAAGTTTCAAGTCTCTACGACTTACAGTTTGCTCTGCACAATCAGTTTTACGTTGGAGATTACGATCTGTGCCCATTTTAACAATTACGATATGGTTTCAGCTCTACACGCTTGAACCCCTAAAAACTGAGGCTCCATATTGCACAATAAAACCTTATAAAAGCTCATATATCTTCACTTTTATTTTCTCAGGAGCAGGAAGAGATTGCCAAAAGGCATGAGGAAGAGGTCAGGGCATTGCATCAAAAACTGGACGTTTATATGGACACATCGCTGGACTGTTTCAAACAGACCGCTCTGGTACGTAGAGAATTCGTTATAAAGCTCAGTTTGGAATAGCTTGCAAGAAATTGATGAATTTTTAATGCACATCATACATGTAATGATATAAATCATGCCAGCTGTCATCATTAGTAGCCTACTAAAGTTTATTCCTCTCCAGGAGCTAATGAAGAAACCCACCATCACTGTACCGACCAATAAGCACTTGGTGCGGTTGGCGGAAATGGAGCAGATGGTGGCTGAGCAGGACAATTCGCTTTCCTCACTGACACACAAGCTGAAGGTCGTCACCACAGAGCTGGATCAACAGAAACAGGTGACGGCGGCACAAGCCATGGAGCATGCTGCAGAGATAGCCAGGTGAGGAATTAAAACAAATCCACTTTTTTTTTCGATATTCCTTGTGCCACTTTTAATAAGCTTTCATTTCTAAGACTTGAGGAGAGACATGTTGCCCAAATGAAGAGTCTGTCCCAGGAGACAGAAGAGCTGAGAGCTCAGCTCATTCAGATGGAGAAAGAGCTACATTTCCTCCGCACGGAGCTGGAGGCCCAGAAGGAAGCTAATGTCAGGTCACCATCCAACACCATGAAGAACCTCGTGGAGCGGTTGAAGACGCAATTGGCCCTCAAGGAGAAACAGCTGAAGGTAACACACAGTGGACAATGTCCAGTTACATTGGTGAATTTTCACAGGCAAAATTCTGTAATAATCTCAATAAAAATCTGCGCTGATGGGAACAACTCGTGAGGGTCTTTTTTGTCCAAAGTGTCACATCTTAATTGTTCTGGAAAAGTTCTTCCATGGTGATGTTTGAATGTGACAGAATTCGGTTCCTCGTCTGCAGGCTCTCAGTAAAGCTCTCTTGGAGCTTCGTGCGGAGTTGACATCTCAAGCAGAGCAGCAGATCATCGCCAATGCTGCTCAGAAGGAAGAGGCCCTCAACGTTCAACAGATTGTCGACAAGCAGACCAAGGAGCTAAAGGTAAAAATAAGGAAGAAACATAAATTCTTACTTATTTTCTAAACATTTACTTGTCAACTGTAAATCATTAGTTCCAAACTTAGTATCAGTTTTTGCATCAGCTTTTAAAAGATGATTGAGAAGATGAATACAGTTATTATGATTGAGAAGATGAATACAGTTATTATGATTGAGAAGATGAATACAGTTATTAAAGTGACAAGTCACTTTGTAGAAGCTCAGCAAATTGCTTGACCATCCATTCATCTTTGAAAACCGTGAACAAAACAATACAAAGTAAACATAAAAAACAAAACTAAATAAAATAAAAATAAACTTTTTATGTAAGACTAGGAAGGTCAACTGAAAATAAATTGAATGAATAAAAATAACACTTCATTAAAAATAAAAATGTAGGTGAATTAATCACTTTTAAAACTGACAAATAGACATTTAATTTTTTTTTGTTTAAAATGTAAAAAATAAAAATAGACTACCAGTCAAAAGTTTTTGAACAGATTTTTGATGTTTTTTTTTTGTTTTTTTTTAAAGAAGTCTCTTCTGCTCAAGCCTGCATTTATTTGATCCAAAATACATATTTTTGCTATTTAAAATAACTGCTTTCTATTTTAATGTTTTAAAATATATCAAAGCTGAATTTTCAGCATCATTACTTCAGTTTTTAGTGTCACATGATCCTTCAGAAATCATTCTAATATGCTGATTTGCTGTTCAAGAAACATTATTATTATTATTATTATTATTATTATCAAAAATATTTAAAACAGTTGTTACTATAATACTTTTACTTATAATACTTAATACTTTCATTTGGCAAGGATGCTTTTAATTGATCAAAAGTGATGATAATGACATTTATAATGTTACAAAAGATTTCTTTTTCAGATAAATGCTGTTCTTCCGAACTTTCTATTCATCAAAAAACCTGAAAAAATTCTACTTAGCTGTTTTCAACATAATAAAAATAAATGCAAATCAGAATATTAGACTGATTTCTGAAGGATCATGTGACTGGAGTAATGATGCTAAAAATCAGCTTTGAAATCACAGAAATAAGTTACATTTTAAAATATATTCAAATACAAAACAGTTACTTTAAACAGTAAAATGTTTCAGAGTGTTACTGTTTTTGCTGTACTTTGGATCAAATAAATATAGGTCTGGTGAGCAGAAAAGATGACTTTAGAAAACATTAGAATCTTACTGTTCAAACTTTTGACTGATAGTGTACATTACTCCACTCATTTTAAAAAGCATTTGTCAGTTGCTTTCATTAATCATCTGAACATTCTGTTTGACTCTGAAGTAAATGCCCACTGCTATGATTTGCAACTATTCTCTATGTTTGACAGATTACATCCTTCACAGATGGTTCTTACTGGTTTCTACTGGTGTGATCTGGAACTTCATTAAAAATAAATTTCATCCACTTTTTTCGTAATGTTGGGATCAGAAGGAAGGCAATGCAAAGACTGTGTTGTTCCACAACTTGACACTGCACAGCATCTTGTTTATCTTCGGAGCCATCTTTATCATTTGGTTTCTTCTTTGACCTGCATTTGCCTCCCTTGTTATTTACACTGCAAGTGAATTGGTGGACGGGGCTAAACAGGTAGTGATGTATGAGCAGGCGTTCATCTTTTTCTACAGAGGCACCCTATCATGTCGTAAAGTGACATTCCACAACCTGTTGTTTCAGCAGAATGACTTCAATATAAGCTGTTAACAAGAAAGTTTTGAGTTCTGAAACTTACAGGAAGTTTTTATAGTACAGTGACCTGTCAAAAGATCAAGGGAATTGTGATTTATCAGTTCATGACCGCTTTAAAATGTAAAGACTTTTATTTCAACCCTAACCAAGGAATTATATATCCCTGTTTTTCATCAGGCATGTGTGAAGGACCTTAATGAGGAGCTCCAGCTGGCTAAGGATGGTGTACGAGCAGCAAAAGCCAGAGAAAACTCACTGAGAGAGGAGCTGGAGAGCTTAAACAAGGATCTGCAGAGGAGCCATAAATCACATAACAAGCTGCAGGGTGAAAAAGAGTCTTTGGAGGATCAGCTGAATGAGCTAAAGAAGAAGGTTCAGAGACTCAGCAGTGGCCTGCAGGTTAGACCACATATGTGTTTTTTCACCCCTGTTAAAGATCAAGAATTTTATATCTTGTTCTTGAGTAATTCTACCAGCGTTTCAAAAGCACTTGGACAGTGAGTCAGCGGCCCTTTTTTTTCTCTGCAAATGAAGAGCTTCTGCTCAGTGTCTGGTTGAACAGAGCCGTTCTTTGATGGCAGTGAATACGTCTAGACACCATTGTGAAGCTCCTCGCTCTTATCAGAGTTTGCGGTCCTTGGGAAGAAACAAACATTTGTACTGTATGTATATTCATAGTCCTCTCAGCGTTTTAACAGTTGTTTATATACTGTTTACAATGTTCTTTACTGAAGACATGTTCACTCCCATTCAAAAAGTTTGGAGTTAGTACAAAGTGTGAATGAATTTTATCAAAAGTGACAGTTAAGATATTTATAGTGTTACAAAAGATTTCAAATAACATTCAAATACTGTACAAATTCATGAACTATGAATACTAAAAAAATGGTCTGCAGAAAAATATTAAGCAGGACAACAATTTGTCTCCACAAATGTTTCTTGAGTAGCAAATCAGCATATTAGAATGATTTCTGAAGGATCATGTGACACTGAAGACTGAAGTAATGATGCCGATTTCAGCTTTGCATCACAGGAATATGTATTAAAATAGAAACTGTTATTTTAAATTGTAATAATATTTCACAGTAATACTGTTTTTCTGTATTTGTGATCAAATAAATGCAGCCTTCTATTAAAGACATTCAAACATCTTAAATGTTTATAAAAGGGGATAAAGGAATAAAATGAGTCTACATAAATAAAGGTGTCTTTTTGTGTGTGTCTGTGCAGGCTCAGGTTGAAAGTGATGGACCCACAGTTGAGGCTCTTCAGAAGAAGATCCGTAAGTTAGAGCAGGAGCTGGACAGGAAGGGCATCTCAGAGCCTGCAGACAAGAGGAGCGTCTTGAAGGAGGACAAGGTGAGCATTTACTGCAAGAAAAGTTAGTTAGAGGTAAATTATTTGCAGAAAATTATGTAAAACAGTGGTTCTCAAACTGGGGTACGTGAACACAAATTTTTTTTTGTGTTCACGTTTTGCCATTTCATTTATTTCTACCCCAACTTAAAGTAATATTAAAACTGAACAACATTTCTGACAAGCAAAATGCCACGTCTAATGTAAAAACAGGAAAATGGGAGAGCCGTTTAAGGCCAAGTACATCATATCCAATCAGCTTACCTCATCTTTTGTGATCAGAAGTGACTGCATCCACACAAGCAGAGTGCATGTGATAGGATGCCTGCTGAATATGCTGCTTTAGCAAATCGCACTGCTGTTCAATGTATCTTTAAAGTAGATTTTCACTTAATAGCATGAAGAGTAATATTGACATGGACTGTACATTTAGATTTTTGATACAGACACATTCCCATGTGCAAGTTATTGGTTTCATGTTTAAAATACCAGCAAGAATGTGAATTTCCCTGAATATCCAAACGATGGCAAATCTGATACTGAAGTCCACTTCCAAAACAAAGATTCACATATAATGTACTCACCCCCTTATCTTCCAAGATGTTCATGTCTTTCTTCAGTCGTACAGAAATTGTTTTCTGAGGAAAACATTTCAGCATTTTTTCTCCATATAATGGACTGGTGTGGTGCCCTGATTTTGAACTTCCAAAATGCAGTTTAAATGGGGAAGAAGGGTCTTATCTAGTGAAACGATCGGTTATTTTCATTAAAAAAAATACAATTTAAATACTTTTTAATCTCAAACGCTCGTCTTATCTTGCTCTGCCTGAACTCTGTGTATTCTGGCTCAAGACAGTTAGGGTATGTCGAAAAACTCCAATTGTATTTTCTCCCTCAACTTCAAGAATCATTTCAAAATCATCCTACATTGCTGCAGAAGTACCGACCCAGTCTTTGCAAAGTGAACATGCAAAGAAGATCAAACACCCTTAACAAAACAGCAAATATAGGACAATTTTGAAGTTGAGGGAGAACATGAGATGGGAGTTTTTCGACATACCCTAACTGTCATGAACCGTAAAAAAAACTGTCCAGGCAGAGTAAGACAAGATGACGGTTTGACATTAAAAGTATATACATTTTATTATTTTAATGAAAATAACAAATCGTTACGCTAGATAAGCCCCTCTTTCTTGGCTGGGATCATTTACAACCGCATTTGGGATCGTTTGAAGCCGCATTTAAACTGCATTTTGCAAGCTCAAAATTGGGGCACCATATCAGTCCATTATATGGAGAAAAATCCTGAAATGTTTTCCTCAAAAAACATAATTTCTTTACGACTAAAGGAAGAAAGCCATCTTGGATGACAAGGGGGTGAGTACATTATCTGTGGATCTTTGTTTTGGAAGTGGACTTTTCCTTTAACAAAAAAGGTAATATTAATTTAACATTTTACATTTTAAATGAAGCCTACATTTTAAACAGAATATTGTCATGTTATCGGCACGGATAGCCTTGTGGGCAAAGACGGTGACTTGCTGCCATCTATTGGTGGTTATATTTTTAAATCTACACTAAGTATCAGTTCAATTTGCAATCATTTATTGCTTTATTATATTAATAATGCACGTAATATATAATACACGTAATGGAATGTCAAGAATATAACATAAAAAATCTTTGCTTCTATAAAGGTATAAAAATGCACCTGTAAATCAATTTAAGGGAACAAATTGTCCTTTAAAAGAAAAGCTGTGACTGCGTGTGGAAGAGAGGGGGTACGCAGAAGAATGTTAAACGCCCCAGTGGGTACGCTGCTGTAAAAGGTTTGAGAACCACTGATGTAGAAGAAGCCTAAATAAATCTTTACCTATTTAATTTGAAGTCAGATTTTTATTTGAGCTCTTATTTTTTGACGCGTAATTTTAATTTTACATTTTGTGGTGAAGTCTCCATATAATTAAGTATTTCTCTGATTTGTTAAATACTTTATCATTTAGTAACACAACAACAGTATGAACTTACATGTATACATGTGAATTTTTCCTATATTTGCAGTCCTCTAAAGAAGAAATCGTGAGATGGGAGGAAGGTAAAAAGTGGCAGACCAAGGTGGAGAAAGTGCGGACCGTCCTCAAGGAGAAGGAGAAAGAAGTGGAATCACTTTCTAAACAATTAGCAACGATCAAAGAACTTTACAGCAGGTCGGTGTTGTGACACTTATCCATCCACATAATGGACAGCTTCAAAAGACGCATTAAAGGATTGGTTCACTCCTGAATTTAAATTCACCTCCATGCCATCCAAGATGTTCATGTCCTTTTTTTTTAATTCAGTCGAAAAGAAATTAAGCTTTTTGAAGAAAAAATTCCAGGATTTTTCTTCATATAGTAGACTTCAACGGGGATTAACGAGTTGAAGGTCCAAATTGCAATTTCAGTGCAGCTTCAAAGGGCTCTTCATGATCCCAGCTAAGAAATAAGGGTCTTATCTAGCGAAACAATTGATCGTTTTCTAAAAAAAAAATAAAAATGTATACATTTTTTAACCACGAATGCTCATCCTGCACTAGCTCTGTGATGTGCATGTGCGACTTTATGCTTCATGTAATCACTTTGGAAAGGTCACACATGATTAGTTTCAGAAACTACTCTGGTTCAAAAAGGTAGGGTAGGGCAAAAAACTCTATCTAATTTTCACTTCCAACTTCAAAATCGTCAAACACTGTTGTTTTACCTTTTTTTGTAAAGGGCGTTTGACTTTCTTTTCGTTCGCTTCAATCGTGGACCAGTACTTCCGTCTATGTCACACATGACTTTTCCAACGTGACTATGTAATGCGTGAAGTCGAGCTAGTGCAAGATGAGCATTTGTGGTTAAAAAGTATATCAATTTAAAATTTTATTTGAAAATGTCTGATCATTTCGCTAGAAAAGATCCTTATTTCTCGGCTGGGATCGTGAGGAGCCATTTGAAGCTGCATTGAAACTGCAGTTTGGACCTTTAACCCATTGAACCCCATTGAAGTCCACTATATGGAGAAAAGTCCTGGAATTTTTTCCTCAAAAGCCTTAATTTCTTTTCGACTAAAGAAAGACATGAACATCCTGGATGAAACAGGGGTGAGTAAATTATCAGGAAAAAACAGTTGAAGATTCCCAATCATGTTTATGTTGGCTGATGTCTGTAAAGGTTGGAGCTGGAGAAGATGGGTCTCCAAAAGAAACTAAAGGGCAGAGGAGTGACCGCAGATCAGGTCGTTGGTGTACGGACTCTTGAGGCTGACAGAGAGATCGAGGAGCTACAAAGAAGAAACACTGAACTGGAGCAGCAAATCAAAGTGATAAAGTGTGTTCTTCCTAGAAATCGTGCCATTGTTTCAACTTTTTTAATGTTGTCTTGAGGAATGTTTTATATGTATGATTGGTTTTGTAGGCAGCAGCAGGCTTTACCCCGTGATGCTGCAATGGAGGATATCACCATCAGAAACCGTTATCTTGAGGAGAGGCTTCACTCCCTGGAGAGTCAACTGTCCAAAGAGTCTCCATCCAGACCATCTGTAGGTTTAATACTTTTGCAAGACAATAAACATTTTGCCATCTTTTAACGCTTTTCTTGAATTTCACCCCACTAATTTCACTCTTACGCTTCTTCCTGAACCTGTTTCTTTCTCCATCCCTCTATTTCCATCTCTGATAATCAAGGACAAACATGTTGCTTTACCATCTCAGCTCAATTGGTCCTCAAAAGTTACTCATTCTGTGACTTTTGATATCAGTGAAGGTGAAACTCGGTCTCCATTAGTAAATGACACAATCCATGAAACAGAAGCTGTCACTGAAAAGGAAATAGCAGTTACAGAGAGCAAAGCAACTCAAACTTCATTCAGTGCAGCAGAAGTGAGTCAAGATGAGGAAAGGAGCAAGGAAAATCTAGGAGATAGCGTTGTAGATATAGAACCAGAAGATCTAGTGAATGAGAGCAAAAGTGAACAGGAAGAGAAGGACAAAAAGGAGGCACTGCTTGAGAAAGATACGAAGGAGCCAGATGAGACTCAAGGAGGACAAGGGGAACATGCACAGGAAGAACTGAAGACTAATGAAGATGCAGAAGAAACAGATTCAGGACTGACACATCAAGAGATAACAGATAAGCCTCTTGAAGGAGATCAGCTGGAAGTGGAAACAGCTGAAAATGAAAAGACAAACGCAGAAGAAAATAGGACGCACACAGAGCCAGAGATGTCAAAAGAACATCTGGAGGATAACCAACAAGACGGAAATAAGGAGCAAGAAGGTGATCCAAGTCAAAATGTGAAAACATCTGCAGGGTCTAAAGAGCTTGAAGAGGAAGAAACAGCACACAGCACAGTTGATTCCAATCTGGTGCTTGAACAACCAGCAATGGAGGAGACCAAGTCATTCATACCTGAGGAAGATGTGGACCCTATCGTAAATGAGAATGTAAAATGTTCCCCCACCAAGGAGCTGGATGCAGGTGTTATTAAAAGTGAACTTGATGCCAATCTTGGACCTGTAGAATCAGAGGTCACCACCTTTCATGACAAAGAACCCACAATGAAAAGCAAAGTAAAATCTGGAAAGGTACTTAACACATAGGAGCCCCCATTGAAGCGCTAATGCAAAGCTTCCAGTTGTCCACCCTATAGCTTTGTTGGCTTTGAGCTTGTGATTTTGCCTTTCCAGACCCGGATTGTCTGCTTATGTCCCATTGCAACTTTGTTTTTGTGTTGCACCCTCTCCGTCCAGCATTTAAAAAAATGTTTTTAAAAATGTTTAGCTGAATGTCGTCTACAGCATCAACATCTCTTTGTTGTTTCAGCAGACATCTGGCCGTGGTTCTGGTACTCCGTCTCAAAGAGAACATGAGCTCCAAAAAGAGAACCTCAAGTTGTCCACTGAGAATCTGGAGCTTCGTTTCCAACTGGAGCAAGCAAACAAGGACCTGCCTCGATTAAAAGTACAGTATAACATGTTAAAAAAATACATTTTTTAAAACTGTTGTACTTACTTTACTCTCCCTGTAATGAAAGGACCAGGTGTCTGACCTTAAAGAGATGTGCAGTGTTTTGAAGAAGGAGAAAGCTGAAGTTGAGAAGAGGCTCAGCCATGTTCGTGGGGTAGGTCTCCAAGATCTGAAAGATCTTAAAGGGATAGTTCACTCAAAAATGAAAATTCTGTCATTAATTACTCACCCTTATGTCGTTCCAAACCTGTAAGACCTTCGTTAATCTTTGGAACACAAATTATTTTTTGATGAAATCCATGAGATTTCTGACCCTGCATAGACAGCAACACAACTGACACATTCAAGGCCCAGAAAGGTAGAAAGGACGTTCTTACTACCTTTCTGGGTCTTGAACGTGTCAGTTGCATTGCTGTCTATTCAGAATTAGAAAGCTCTCGGATTTCATCAAAAATATCTTTTTTGTGTTCTGAAGATGAACGACGGTCTTATGAGTTTGGAACGACATGAAGGTAAGTAATTAATGACAGAAGCAGAATTTTCATTTTTGGGTGAACTATCCCTTTAAAACACTAAACCTCTTATCTCCGTCATTAATTTCTTTTGCTTTTCTCATGCAGTCTGGTCGCAGCGGGAAAACTGTACCTGAGCTGGAGAAGACCATTGCACTGATGAAGAAGGTAGTGGAGAAAGTTCAGAGAGAGAATGAGAGCTTAAAGAAGACATCAGAGGCCAATATGCAGGAGCAGCTTGCTACACTACAACGAGATCATGAGAAACTTAAGGTACATTTTGTGAACCTGTTGAATGTTACACTACCTTTCACAAGTTTAGGCTGAGTAGGATTTTTTAATGTTCTTGAAAGAAGTCTTTTAAGGCTGCATTTGATGGAAAAATACAGTAAAAACAGTAATATTAGCGAAAAAAAAAAATTCTATTACATTATTTTTAAAATGTAATATTATCAGTGTATTAATTCTATGATGACATGGCAGAGCCATTGCTCCTTAGTGTCTTTAGTGTCACATGATCCATCAGAAATCATTCTAATATGCTGATTTGTTCAAACAAGATTTCGTATTATCAGGGTTGAAAACATTTGTGCTGTTTCATGTTTTTGTAGAAACCTTTTTTTTTTTTAGGATTCTTTAATTAGAAAGTTCAAACAAACAGCATTTTTTGAAATATGAATATTTTGTAAGATTATAAATATTTTTACTTTCACTATTGATCAATTAATGCATCTATATATATATATATATATATAAGTTGTTGCTGAGTACTGACCTGAATAAGATATTTCACATAAAATATATTTACATATTGTCCACAAAAGAAAATAATAGTTGAATTTACAAAAATTGCCCCATTCAAAAGTTTACATTCCTGTGATTCTTAATACATTTATTTAGTGATAGTTGTTCATGAGTCCCTTGTTTGTCCTGAACTGTTAAACTGCCTGCTGTTCTTCAGAAAAATCCTTCAGGTCCCACAAATTCTTTGTTTTTTTTTTTTCAGCATTTTTCTGAATTTGAACCTTTCCAACAATGACTGTATGATTTAGAAAACCATCTTTTCACACTGAGGACAACTGAAGGACTCAAATGCAACTATTACAGAAGGTTCAAATGCTCACTGATGCTCCAGAAGGAAAAACAATGCATTAAGAGCTGGGGGTGAAAACTTTTGAACAGAATGGAGATTTTTCTTATTTTGCCTAAATGTCATATTTTTGAATTTGGTACTGCCATTTAGAGACTAGAACATAGTTACATGTTTCCCAGAAGATTAAATAAGTTAAATTTACCCTGATATTCAAATTCCAAAAGTTTTCACCCCCTGACTCTTAATGCATCGTGATTCCTTCTGAAGCATCAGTGAGCATTTGAACCTTTTGTAATAGTTGCATGTGAGTCCCTCAGTTGTCCTCAATGTGAAAAGATGGATCTCAAAATACAGTCATTGTTGTAAAGGGTTAAAATACACAAAAATGCTGGAAAACCAAAGAATTTGTGGGACCTGAAGGATTTTTCTGAAGAACAGCAGGCAGTTTAACTGTTCAGGACAAATAAGGTACTCATGAACAACTATCAGTAAAGTAAAACAAAAACAAAACAAACAAACAAATAAAAACACAGCTGTGGATCATTCAGGTAACAACACTGAACAATAGCATGCATTTTGTATAACCCCTCTTATTTTGATAAAATAATTAACGTTTTGTAGATTCTGAAAGGGGGATGTAAACTTTTGACCAAACTGTATTATGTGGAAACACGATTGTGATAATATTTTAAGAATGTCATGTGGAAAAATTTTTTTTTCTACATTTCATAATAATGTGCATCTTTTCTGTTACAGTCAGAATATGAAAAGCTGAAAGGAAAACAAGAGGAACAGCTAAACGCAAGACTTGAGTCAAAAACCAAGGGCCTTGAGAAAATCATGATGGAAAATGAACGCTTACGTAAAGATATTAAAAAGGTTTTTAAATCATTTTCATTTCTTTCATGTCAGTAAAACATGGTTTTAATATATCATGATAGAGTATATATGTTTTTGTGGCAAATTGCAGGAAGCAGAAGCTGCAGAAAAGCTGAGGGTTACAAAGTCCAGCCTTGAAGTAGCCAATGAGAAACTGAAGGCGGAGCTTGAGGAGACCAATCAGAGGCTCTTATTAGCACAATCGAAGGGGCCGTCTTTAGAAGGCGCGGACAGCAAGACCTGGAAATCTTCGGTTGTGGCCAGGTATTACATTTACTTAAATACTCAAATCTGTTTTCATCTGTTTCCTCGAAGTTATTATTATTATTAGAAATTTTTCCCATGACAGGTTATTTGAAAACAAGATGAAAGGTCTTGAGAGTGAAATCGCCAAGAAAAACTCCAGCATCTCAGAGCTGAAGGTGCAACTGAAAGAGGCGAATGAGAAACAGCAGGCCACACAACACACCGTCACCCAGCTGAAGGACCAAGTGAGACACTGATCCTCCACTAAAATCCTCATATTCTGCCATTACTGAAACATTTTGAGCCGATTTTAGAACGCTTATTGTTTTCATTTGTCACACGTCTCGTAGCAACAAGGCACATGTTTCTGTTTGAGTTTGTTGTTTTCAGAATGACTTGAAAGTCTGGTAGTGTGTGTGACCACCAGCCTTTTTTTTCTCTGTAACCATTTATAAAGTTGGCAAATGTGTTTTAAAATCTGCTCCAATTTTAAAAGTCACGTAGTGCATTCCAGGATCAACACGTTCTTTTTCCAAGATCTAATAACCTAATATGTATTAACAGGTGGAGCTGCTTAAAAATATCCCTGTGGAGGCAACCACTGATGCAGGCCTGGCCAGAGAGTATCAGTCCCTGAGGTGAAGCGCTAAAAGATCCATAGACTTCAAAGCACAAAAAATGACTCAAAACTCATTCTTTGCCAAATATTTTCCATTTAGATTGGCCAGTAAACAACTCGAGAGGGAAAAAGCTCAACTTCTTCGCCAGATCCAAAAGTATGATGAGCAGTTTGGAACCAACAAAGCAGGACCAGGTTAGATTACCATTGATTTTCCTAATAATTCATATTGTACAAGAATATTGTGGCTACATGAGACATATTATAATCTACCTGTTCCTTTTGTAGGATACAGTGAGCTCCAGGAACAAATTAAGGCAGCAAATACTGAAAAAAGAAAATTACAGGTATAACTAAATAATCTGAAGTCACATGACCGATATCTGTATCTTGTCTCATGTAATCGCTCAATCAGTGTTTGAACCGTGCAAAGACATCAGTATAACACCTTGTAAACAATGTTATGTAATGTCACATTTACTTTAGGAAAAAAAACATTTGGTGACAATAAAATCATTAGTCAGCTAGAAAAGGGTGACTTTTTAACATTAATTCTGGCACATTTACAGTCATGTTTATTAATGTGCATTGTCCCTGTAAAGCCACAATTTAAATGTTTATATGTTAAAAAACAAATTGGTGTAGAAATATAATTATGTAATTTATAGTGAACTTTAGTTTAGTATTGTCCTTTTAACCTTTAATATTATAGTAATGTAGTACCAGCTGAATCTCATGTATATTTTACAACATTAGTTTTTTAACATGAAAATTTTACATGTACTGTACCTGATATATATCCAAAATAATATTGAATCAAATTGGAATCGTATGGAAGGCAATTTCCTCCACGTAAGAAAAAAATTCTTAGTCTAATTAATACTTTTAAAGTCATAATTTGGACTTATCTCATAATTATTATTTTTTTATCTCATAATTATTACTTGTCAATTTAGTAAGTAATAATTTGATTAATCTCATAATTTTGATTTTAAATCATAATTTAATTTAGACTTTAAATCGTCAATTTTTAAAGTAATAATTTCAACTTTTTATCTCAGAATTATGACTTAAGTCGTAATTTCGATTTAAGTTCAACTAAGTCATAATTTTGATTTATCTCATAATTTCAACTTCATAAATCATTTCAACTTTTTATCTCATGATTTGAGTCATGATTTCAACTTTTTATATCGTATATATGAATCAATTATGTCAGTTTCAACTTTGTCAAAATTTCAGTGTTTTATCTAATTATGACTTTTAACGTTATAATTTCGATTTAGTAAGTCATAATTTCAATTATTCTCATAATTTCAAACTGTCATAATTTCAACTTTTAAAGTGATAATTATTCAACTTTTTATCTTATTATGACTTGTCATAATTTCGACTTTTTATCTCATAATTATGCTTTTTAAAGTAAATTTCGACTTAGTAAGTCATAATTTTGAGTTATAAATCATAATCTCAACTTTTTATCTCTATCTGATTTGTCATAATTTCCACTTCCAATGTTTTCAAAAATTTCAATGTTTTATCTAATAATTATGACTTTGTCATAATTTCAATTAATCTCATCATTTCAAACTTTGTCATAATTTCAACTTTTAAAGTGATAATTTCAACTTTTTATCTCATTATGACTGTCATAATTTCAACTTTTTATTTCATAATGACTTAATTCATAATTTTGATTATCTCGTAATTATGACTTATGTCAAAATTTCAACTTTATAAGTCATAATATTAACTTTATAATTAATTTCAACATTTTATCTAATAATTGACTTGAAGTCATTATTTCGACTTTTTATATCGTAATTGTTTCAAGTATGTCACAATTTCAACTTTGTCAAAATTTCAGTGTTTTATCTAATAATCATGACTTTAAAGTTCTGATTTCGATTTAGTAAGCCATAATTTCAACTTTTAAAGTGATAATTTTTCAACTTTTTATCTTAGAATTATGACTTAAGTCCATTTTGACTTAGTAAGTCATAATTTTGATTTATAACTTTTTATCTCATAATGAATTACATAATTTTGACTTCCAATGTTTTAAAAAATGTCAATGTTTTATCTAATAATTATGACTTTTAGTCATAATTTCAATTAATTTCATCATTTCAAACTTTAAGTCATAATTTCAACTTATCTCATAATGACTTAATTCATAATTTCGATTATCTCGTAATTATGACTTAAGTATGGCATAATTTTAACTTTGCCATTTCAACTTTTTCTCATAATGACTTAAGTTATGATTTTGTTTTTTGTCTCGTAATTATGACTTAAGTATATATAATTTCAACTTTGTCAAAATGTCAATGTTTTATCTAATAATTATGACTTTTGGTAGTTTCTGTTATGTCATAATTTCAATTTTTTATCTCATAATTGACTTTTGAAGTTATAATTTCGACTTATCTCAATTTCAACTTTAAGTCATCATTTCAACTTTTTATCTCATAATAATGACTTAAGTATGTCATAATTTCGACTTCTTTAGGGCATTACATTTTTTCTTTCTTGGCGGAAATGAGCGTCCATAGAATCGAATTGAATCGCAAACTTCAGTGTAATCAAATCGTGAAATTTGTGCCTTTGTTTGTCATATTATAAATGCTTTCATTGTAGGATGAAGTAAGAAAGCTGACCCGAGAGCTGGAAAACTTTTTCGAAGAACTTGAGGATCTAAAGTTCAACTACAATCTGGAGGTGAAGAAAAACATAATTCTGGAGGAACAGCTGAAGAAGCTGTCGGATCAATTTGGAGTGCCGCTTCCCGTAGACGTGTCTATCAGCTAACACACATCAGATCGTTTTTCAGGTCATTAGATTTTATTGTTACTGCTCAGTTAGAGCCAAATATGTACAATGTTGGTTAATATTCAAGTACAATTAAGTTACAATGTTTCATAAGTAGCTTCATATTTATTTTTTTTTGTAAAATACTAAAGCATTTTCATATAAAGTTAGGTTTTACAATAGTTGTGATTTATGGCCTTACTAACAAAAGCTGAAACTGAAAGGTTTGTACCTTTTTTTGTTTAATCTATCAGTCACTGCCTCATTTTGGAGACTCCTTAGGTGTAATAAATGCCGATCAATGTCAATTTGTTACATTTATTTATATACATATTGCTGAACCGTCCTCTGAAACCAACAAACAAAAGAATTACATAATTTAAAAAAAAAAACTTTCATTCTCTAAAAGAAAAGAAAAAGTGCCAAATATAAAGTAATCGCAGCAGTCGCACACATCATATATCTAAGTCCAAAGTGTCATGGGAATTCGCAATAGGCAGTTTTGACCAGTATTAAGTGTTGGCAAAAGTTCTTCACTCTGGTTAAAACCAGATTTAGGAGGAATGTTTGGTAATTTAATTTTAAGGGATCAGGGTTCAAACTGAATGTCCTGTATGCAGCTGAAGAGTTTTCCATTTATGCTGGAAAACGATTTGAATAAGTCCTTGTTGGAAGCATCTGGATCTGGCGTTTCATCTACGTGGACGACCACACGCCTGGTGTTGAGGAAGGTGTCACCAACAGGCCATTTCAAACCGAGATGATGGCGGTGTACCTGGAAAACGATTTAAAGTGATTTGATCTGAAGAAAACATGGAGCAGCAGAAGAGTGTCAGCTTTACATATGAACCCTTTATTCACCTTGACCAGTGTCCCATCATCGCAGTGCCAAACGATTCCCTCCACTCGCCCTTCTTGGCATTCCTGAAACCAGGAATACAGCTGCTGGAATTCCACTGGAGGAGGGTTCCGGATGCGCAGGACTCCATGAGGAACCAGAACATGGATTGGATGCTTCTTACTTCCCAAACCTATGGAATCACACAGTCAGCTGCTTCATAAACCAATAGAATTCCACTCAGTTTCTTACTTTCTTAAAGGGACAGTTTAGAAAAAAGACAATTACTCCATGATTTACTCACCCTCAAGCCACCATAGGTGTATATGACTTTCTGCTTTCAGACAAATACAGCCAGTTATAATAAAAAAATGTCCTGGCTCCTCCGAGCTTTATAATGGCAGTGAATGGGTGTTGAGATTTTAAAGCCCTAAAAACTGCATCCATACATCATAAAAAGTACTCCACACGACTCCAGGGGCTTAATAAAGGCTTCCTAAAGTGAATCGATGTGTTTGTATAAGAAAAATATCCATATTTAAATCCATATTTAAAACTCTGCTAACTGTTCTCACCAGAGTTTTAAGTACGATTTATGGCAGGGGTGGTGAAATCCGGTCCTGGAGAGCCACAGCCCTACAGAGTTCAGCACCAACCCTAATTAAAACTCACCTGCCTGTAGCTTTCCAGTAACCCTTCAGAGCTTGTTCAGGTGCGTTTGATTAGGGTTGAAGCATAACTATGTAGGGCTCTGTTTCTTCAAGACTGACGGTTACCACCCCTGGTTTATGGTGTATAGTTTTAAATATGATATTTTTCTTACATAAACACATTGATTCAGAAGGCCTTTATTAACCCCCCAGAGCCATGAGGAGTACTTTTTATAATATATGGATGCAGTTTTTTTGGGCTTCAAAATCTCAACACCCATTCACTGCCATTATAAAACCTGGAAGAGCCAGGACATTTTTTTAATATAACTCCGACCGTATTAATCTAAAAGAAGAAAGTCATATACACCTAGGATGGGTTCAGGTTGAGTAAATCATGGGGTAATTTTCTTTTTTGGGTGAACTGTACCTTTAACAGCTAAACTTGTTTGTACAAGAAATTATTACTTGGAATGAGTGTGAAACCATAAACTTATAAACTATAGATTACATTATATTTACCATATGGATTTCCGTTAACGTTGGTTCCGATAAGCTCAAGGGTTTGCTCCATTAGGTCTGCCAGAGGAACGCTGACAATTTTAAGCAATCCTTCATCCTCGCTGTGTGTCTTCAGGACAAGGGCAACACCAGTATCATAGTTGACTACAGAGGCGTGCCAGCAGTACTGCTTGTTGGTATGATCCACTGGAACCCAACCTTAATAAAAGATACATCTATGCCATCAGAAGCTTTTATTTTTACTCAGTAGGGTATAACCTGTGACAGGAAGATGAGGAACGACAACTGTGTTCAAGGGACATCAACCCACCTGGTATGTGTCCGTGTTCGTCCGGAACCGGATGGCCGTTCTCATGCTGGACTCTGTGAGCAGCGATCCAAGATTCTGGTACTTCTCGGAAATCTTTGTCTACGTTCCACACAAATCCTGAGAATCCAAAAAATATCAGATGTTTAGAAGTTTCATTTTTATTCACTGCTTTGTTACAGTTTCTTGGTAGCCCATAAATGTAACACTATGGTAATTCTAATATTTATTGAAGTTAAATAAAATAAAAAGATTAATTTTTAAAAAAAAATTTAATCAAACCAAAATACCTTTACAGGTCTTCTGCGAATACTGATACTTTTTGAATCTCTTGTCCGCCTGCTTGGTGGGTTTCCGATCCAAGCGAGCCCAGAGATATGCTTCCCCTTAAAAAAAAAAAAAAAAAAAAAAAAAATTTTGGATATAAAAATGCATAATTATATACATACACTGATATTCAAAAGTTTTTGAACAGCAAGATTTTTAATTTTTTTGTAAAGTCTCTTCTGCTCACCAAGCCTGCATTTATTTGATCCAAAGTACCGCAAAAACAGAAAAATGCTTAAATATTTTTATTATTTAAAATAACTGCTTTCTATTTGAATATATTTTAAAATGTAATTTATTCCTGTGATCAAAGCTAAATTTTCAGCATCATTACTCCAGTCTTCAGTGTCACATGATCCTTCAGAAATCATTCTAATATATTTGCGGTTCAAGAAACATTTTTTATTATAATATTTTTATTATAATATATCCAGGATTTTTTGGTAAATATAGAAAGATCCAAAGATCAGCATTTACCTGAAATAAAAAGCTTTTGTAAAATTATACACTATACCAGGGGTGTTCAACCCTGTTCCTGGAGGTCTACCATCCTACAGAGTTTAGCTACAACCCTGATCAAACATACCTGAACCAAGCTAATTAATGTCTTAGGTAGCACTTGATAATTATAGACAGCTGTGTTGGAGCAGGGCTGGAACTAAAGTCTGCAGGTAGGTAGATCTCCAGGAACAGGGTTGGGCACCCCTGCACTATACCATTGAAAACCTTGGAGTCAGTATAATTTATTTTTTGTGGGAAATAAATAATAGAAATGAATACTTTTATTTAGGCAAGGATGCTTTAAATTGATCGAAAGTAATGATACAGACATTTAATATGTTACAAAAGATTTCTATTTGAGATAAATGCTGTTCTTCCGAAATTTCTCTTCAAAGAAACCTAAAAAAAAATTCTACGCAGCTGTTTTCAACATAATATTAGATGATTTTTGAGCAGCAAATCAGAATATTAGAATGATTTCTGAAGGATCATGTGACACTGAAGACTGGAGTAATGATGTTAAAAATTCAGCTTTGAAATCACAGGAATAAATTATTTTAAAATATATTCAAATAGAAAACAGTTATTTTAAATAGTAAAAATAGTTTAAAAATGTGACTGTTTTTGCTATACTTAATTAAAAAAACATTACAAATTTTACTGTTCAAAAACTTTTGACTAGTAGTGCGTGTGTATATTTGTCAGCAGCAAATCCGCTTTAGAATGATTTCTAGGATCAATCACACAGTTTTGCCTTCACATGATAAACTGCATATTAAAATATACTATATTTTACTATTTTTTATATTTTATATTGTAATTACATTTAACAGTATTACTATTGTAGTGTTTTTTTTAATCAAATGCATTGGTGAGCATACTAAAAATTATTGAAAAAAACAACTTTTAAAATATTATCAACCCATAAACCTTTGTGTGAACAAACTTTGTGTAGTGTGTGATGTTCAAGATTTTGTATAGATAACCAACAATGATTTCATATTAACAACCACATAACTCTTTTATGACTCATTTATATGACTCACCTTTGTATGTAGTGACATAGCAGCACGTCCCATCAATCTTCTCAGTTGCTGCTGCACAGTGAATATCTGATTCAAGAGCAGCAGGATTCACATTCTCAGTGGCCACCACCTGAAACTGCTGCAGAATGAAAACGAGAATGAGTAAAATCGTCTCATAATCAATTGCATGTAATATCTATGCAATGCATAGATATTACAAAATACCCGTGCATTTTTATTCATTTATTTGTATTTTATGCGATTGTACAGCACTTCTAGGTCAGCCCCTGTTGCTTTTAAATTTGGTTTATAAAAAACATGGACTGGACATGCATATTGCTTCGGGACAGTTCAGTTCAGTGCTCTAAATAAAATGAAAATTTAAATTAAAAACAATGACGTGACAGCAAGTATGCTGGCATTTGCAATCGTAATGCTTTTATAATGTTTACATGGTTTAGGCATGAAAGCAGCATGCACACAAAAATGCTGATGTTCTATTTTACCCACCTGACAGTCGCGTTTTCTGGATGGTTCGTTTCTAACTTCCGTCAGGAAAACGCATGGGATCTTCTGCTGCACTGAACCCAGGCGCCGCATTATCGCTGTTGTTAATCAGCTTAATTACGGGGTGTGTTGCGTTACAGGTTGAATTTGGACCGATGCGATCAACACATTTTCAATGCGTTCCATTCACATGCGCCTACAGCTATTTTGTTCGGATTTCCTCTCATCCTGTAGTCTGTTGTGTTAAGATGATCTTTGTCGCCATCTATTGGAACGGAGAGTGAACTGTTTGTTTTTTTTTTTTATAGTAAGTAGGTTTGATTCGCATCCACCTCGAAGCCAGAAAAGGTAATTGTGACTTTATTTCTTATGTTAAACTTTGTTTTATTTTTTAAGTTTATTTTAAAACGTTTTACACATAAATACATGAAGAATGCCTTAAGTAATACGTAAGTTTTAATTTTCATGAAGCGGATCGCCTCATGGTGGCGCCATGTTGAGGTCAATTGACTTAATGAATTAATAAAAATTATCTTAAAGGAGAAGTCCACTTTCAAAACAAAGATTCACATATAATGTACTCACCTCCTTGTCATCCAAGATGTTCATGTCTTTCTTTCTTCAGTCGTAAAGAAATTATGTTTTTTGAGGAAAACATTTCAGCATTTTTCTCCATATAATGGACTGATATGGTGCCCCGATTTTGAACTTCTAAAATTCAGTTTAAATGTGGCTTCAAACGATCCCTGGTTGTAAATGATCCCAGCCAAGGAAGAAGGGTCTTATCTAGCGAAACCATTGGTTATTTTCACTAAAAACATACAATTTAAATATTTTTTTAATCTCAGACGCTCGTCTTGTCTTGCTCTGCCTGAACTCTGTGTATTCTGGCTCAAGACAGTTAGGGTTTGTCTAAAAACTCCAATCATATTTTCTCCATCAACTTCAAAAATCATTTCTAAATCCTCTCACATCACTGCAGAAGTACCGACACAGTCTTTGCAAAGGGAACATGCAAAGAAGATCAAACACCCTTAACAAAAAAGGTAAAACAGCGATATAGGGCGATTTCGAAGTTGAGGGAGAACGTGAGATGGGAGTTTTTCGACATTCCCTAACTGTCTCTAACAGGAACAAAATCCGGGATCGATTGAAGCCACATTTAAACTTTTGGAAGTTCAAAATCGGGGCAACCTTACCAGTCCATTATATGGAGAAAAATGCAGAAATGTTTTTCTCAAAAAACATAATATCTTTACGACTGAAGAAAAAAAGACATGAACATCTTGGATGACAAGGGGGTGAGTACATTATATGTGAATCTTTGTTTTGGAAGTGGACTTCTCCTTTAAAATTCACTCGCCTGCAAGATGCAAGTTATATGAGTAATTTTCTTCAATTGAATAGATTTAGAGAAATTTAACGTGATTGAGCTAAATAAAGCAAGCAATATGTATTTATATATTGACTAGAGGCAATGATTTAAACTTGAAACGTCTTAATGATAGATTTGTTTCTCACAGACACTCACCTTGTTGCTTCACGGGACAATAATTGATGGAATGGAGTCATGTGGAATACTTCTTGATTATTGTGATGTTTCTATCAGCTGTTTGGACTCTCATCCTGACGGCACCCATTCACTGCAGAGGATCCATTGGCGAACAAATGGTGTAATGCTAAATTTCTCCAAATCTCTTCTGATGAAGAAACAAACTCATCTACATCTTGGATGTCCTTAGGGTGAGTATACGGATTGTTGACATGACATGGCATTTTCACTGCTTTCACTGTAAGATAAAAAAGAATATAAATAATATTGTCGTTATTCAACATGCTGTAAATCAACATTTCTTTGTCTTACATGAAAATGTTGTTATAAAAGCTGCAGTGTTATTAGATTTTCTTAATTATTGAGACAAATGTCAAAATTGTCCTATGCGACTGTTTTAAACATAGTTCAATAAATTACTTTTTATAAAAAAAAACTTTTATAAATTAAAAAGAAAAGCACAAAACTTAATAAATTCTTCTGGCATAATTGTACAAGTGTCTGTTTTAGTAAATGGCAATCGTTTTTTCATCCATATATTTCTGAAAGTGTAGGAACTTGATACATTTTGTCTCTGAAAACCATGTCCTGTGGTGTGACACCATATACTGATTTTAAGAAAAAAACTTTTATTAGTTGATGGACCCCATTCATTGGCATGTTACCACATGTTCACACGGTGAATTCTTGTCTCAGAATCTTTCAAATATTTAACTTTTTTGGAACCACTTCAAAAGTGGTACATTTTGTTGTCCTTTGGCAACTTAAACTACAGAATCATGGAAAATTATGCAAATATATCTTGCAAACTGCTAATGACAGGTTAGCTTGGAACAGCAAAGTCATTAATTGACACAAAAGGCTGAAATGTCCTCCGGTGTGATGCCTGTACTGTCACACCATAGGACAAAGATGTCACGGCAGAGGACAAATCTCTTTAAAAGACATTTTAAATTATTAAATATTTATTTTAACTCCTTTTCATTCTTTCTTTGATCATTTTTAGTGTTCTTAAATGCAATGATGACATGAATTAAACTGTTTTCTGATGTTTTTTCAGAGAACTTGTACTGTTAAAAAAGTGTCATGAAAATAAATGTAAAATGTGATACTTTTATAAAACAGAAAGAATTGAGGAAGAGAAATTCGTGGAAGAGAGAGAACATGGAAATATAGTTATTTAGAGATATTTCTTTCTCATTTGACATGTTCAAAATTAAATAGAAATACTTTAATAACTACCATTTATGTCCTTTAGTGTGACATAATGTCCTATGGTGTGATGCACATAAAAAAACAAAACAAAGACAGATTTGTTTTTATCTCAAAATATCTTTTAAAAAACAGTATTGCAATAGGGCAGATAGAAATATCTCTCATCTTATTATTGTTTAATTTTCAGCAGTTTTGAACAGTTGACAGCAAAGTCTTGAAATTGTCCAACAAGTATTGGGGAAAAAAGTATAATTATAGAGTTAATTATAATTTCATATTAAATAAATAACACCATATGAAAATACGTGTCTAACAATGAAGATAAATCTCCCTCATGCTATTTCTATATATATATATATATATATATATATATAAATTTTTTTTTTTTTTTTTGTTTGTTTTTTTTTTTTAATTTTTGCTATGTCACACCATAGGACAAATTTATGGTACAGTTCAGTAAAAATGTTTAAAAAAAAAAAATCTCAAAGATCAGACTTCACAAATATACAAATATATGCATTTCTTCTTCAAAAATGGTTAATTATGCATATATGAATCAAATTGTACTTTTTTTTTTTTTTTGGAGTAAAAGGAACTTCTGTCATTAAATTGTGAATAGCGCATTTCTACAAAGGCATTAGAAACTGACATTTATCACTAATAATCCTTAAGGAATTACTTTTCTTTTCACATAACAATGCTATAAAACTTTTTTTGTCCTCCAAAAGTGTTTTCTTTAATTAATCTCTCTCACGAAAACAGAAAGTGTATGTATAAACGATTTAATGCCAACAACTTTAATGACACAAGTCTACAGAAAGCCTGTCAAGTGCAAAAGCATCATCATATGCATTAATGATTTCTCATTCAATAACATTATTAAAGAAAATTTCAGAGGCAGAATTATGTTGTCATGCCCTTTAAAACCATTCAGTTATGCATTTTAAGTAAATATATACACATGCCTACACCATTTTGGTATTAAAGGATTTCATTTTGTACCGTGTAACTTGTTTTACGCCAGCTAACACTTGATCCAGGCACACATTAAGCCTTTTGGAGTGCAAAGTGAGAAGTTCCATAGGTAACAACCAGATATGACCTGAGGTAGGTCTCTATAAAGCAAAAAGTCAATCAGTGAAGCCACTATGAACTATTTTTCATTTGTTGGCAGACTCTATTTGATTTCTCCATCAGGTTTCATGCTGAAGGGCTCCAGGCGCTCGCTCTCTGGCAGTAGGTTGTTGAGACGCTCCATTAGTGGTATCGTCTGGTCGATGCCCATCTGGATGCGTCTCAGAATCATCGACATTTCATTGACCTTTTGGATCTGCTCGGCGTACTTGGCGTAACGTTTTTGCCTTTCCTGCATAATGCTGAATAATGCTTCCACTGACAGATCCATCTGACAAAAAAAATCAGGTTAGCATTCACAGCTGGCTTGGTGAAACTTAAATTGAAAAGAAATGATGGTGAATACCTCTTTGATCCTCTTGACCAGAGCGTTCTGGTCAAAGGCAACAGCTTCCGCACACTGGTGTAGATGATCCTGATATCGGACACACAGCTGCAGCACCTGTGCCGAATCTAGCTTTTCTAAACAGACAGTGCTGGGGGAGGTTTGCCCACTGAGCACACCTGAGAGAATGACACCGATATTAGGCTCAAATTGTGATTTCATATCATTTTGAAAAAAAAAATAATAATAATTATGATTATCGTATGATTTTATTCTAAGTTTACTTCCACCACAGAATAAAAGTAGTTGTGACTATTTAATCTCACAATTCTTTACATTTTTTTCTCAGAATTGCTTGTTTCTGTCTTTTGTCATGATTTTGAGGACAAACAAAATTCAGAATTTGTATAAACATTTGGAAAATAAAAACAGAATTGCAAGATATAAACTCACAATTGTGAGGAAAAAAAGTTGTAAGAAGTGAACTGAGAAAAAGTCAGAATTTTGAGATGTAAATTCAAAGGGAAAAAGTCAAAACTGCAAGATGTAAACTTAGAATTCTGAGAAAATGAAGGTTGAATTGTGAAATGTAAAATCGGAATTCTGAGAAAATAAAGTAAGATTTGTGAGATGTAAACACACAGTTCCAAGAAAACAAAGTAAAAACTGCGAGATGTAAACTCAGAATTCCGAGAAAATAAAGTAAGAATTGTGAGATGTAAACATACCATTCCGAGAAAATAAAGAACTGCAAGATGCAAGATGTAAATTTACAACTCCGAGAAACTTAAGGCTGAATTGCGAAATGTAAACTCAGAATTCTGAGAAAATAAAGTAAGAATTGTGAGATGTAAACACACAGTTCCAAGAAAATAAAGTAGTAATTGCAAGATGTAAACTCAGAATTCCGAGAAAATAAAGTAAGAATTGTGAGATGTAAACACACAGTTCCAAGAAAATAAAGTAGTAATTGCAAGATGTAAACTCAGAATTCCGAGAAAATAAAGTAAGAATTGTAAGATGTAAGTTCAGAATTCTGAGGGAAAAAACTCAGAATTGTGAGACGTAAACTCAGAATTCTGAGGAAAAAAGTGTGAATTGCGACATGTAAACTCAGAATTCTGAGAAAATAAAGTAAGAATTGTGAGATGTAAACACACAGTTCCAAGAAAATAAAGTAGTAATTGCAAGATGTAAACTCAGAATTCAGAGAAAATAAAATAAAAACTGTAAGGTGTAAACTCAGAATTCCGAGAAAATACAGTAAGAACTGTGAGATGTAAACTCAGAATTCCAAGAAAATAAAGTAAGAATTGTGAGATGTAAACACACAATTCAGAAAAAATAAAGTAGGAATTGTGAGATGTGAACTCAGAATTCTGAGGAAAAAAGTCTGAATTGCGACATGTAAACTCAGAATTCCAAGAAAATAAAGTAAAAACTGCGAGATGTAAACTCAGAATTCTGAGACAATAAAGTAAGAGATGTAAATTCAGAATTCTGAGAAAATATAGCAAGAACTGCGAGATGTAAACACAATTCCGAGAAAATATAGTAAGTACTGCGAGATGTAAAAACAATTCCGAGAAAAATAAAATAAGAACTGTGAGATGTATATTCAAATTCTGAGAACATATAGTAAGAACTGCGAGATGTGTTTACACATTTTCAAGAAAGTAAAGTAAGAATTGCGAGATGTAAACACACTATTCTGAGAAAATATAGTAAGAACTGTGAGATGTAAACACACAATTCCGAGAAAATAAAGTAAGAATTGCGAGATGTAAACACATTTCCAGGAAAGTATAGTAAGAACTGCAAGATGTAAACACAATTCTGAGAAAATAAAATAAGAACTGTGAGATGTGTAAACACAATTTCGAGAAAGTAAAGTAAGAATTGCGAGATGCAAACACACTATTCTGAGAAAATATAGTAAGAATTGCGAGATGTAAATTCAGAATTCTGAGGAAAAAAGTCTGAATTGTGAGATGTCAACTTAGAATCTGAGAAAAAATTCGGAACTGCAAGATGTAGACTCCAATTTCTCAAGGGGACGAAGTCAAAATATTTATCAAAATGCTGTTCTTTTGGTCAATGTCGCACCACATTAAAGAGCATCAACAACACTGACTTTTTGAATTTTGTGATAAATTTGGCAGAGTTTAAAAGTTGAGGACTTGTTTTATATTAAAGTAGAAGTACATAGGGTTTTGTTATAGCATCAGCCGAAAACAGCACAGACTATGAATTTCAAGATTTAAGTATCAATATCAGTTCATCAATTTGAAGACTAATTAAAATCAAATAATTACAATTTTCAACACAGACCTATTACAAACCATTTGCCCATAGATCATTTACCTAAACTAATAAATTGTTGGCATTTGCACTAGGGCTTACCTTTCAGAAGAGGCTGAAAGGTGGGAATTTCCTGTAACTTTATTACATCTGGATCATTATGAATATTCCGTAATGACTGAGTTCCTTGGGCAACAACTACTATGTCATCCATTTTGGCTCTGTGCTTGGCTGGAGAGGGAACAACTGAAACAAGAAGACAGAACTTACTGACAGGTGATAGTAGAATATACACCTCTATTCTAACAGATATTTGTCTATGGATGCTTATGTCATTTCCACGTCTAACATATTTCACATTAAGAATAAACATAGCGTAAGCAACAATGTCGAGTACCTGAAGCGCTGAAGTCTGAATGTTTATGATCAGCATCTCCACTCTGTTCAGCACCCATCGTGCACTGTCTATGCAGTCAACACAAGCACTGAACCAAAAAATAACATAAATTAGATATATTTTATATTAAAATTATACATCAAATACATAAGTGCGATACAAAAATAGTTCTTGAAATTTGATTTAATACATATCCACGACTGCATAATGCTTGACTTACCGTAATGTTGTTATTTCCAGCTGTTTAACTGTGGCGATTTCATTCGGCTGACTGTTAAGTCAATTGAACGGTTTCCTAATGTTTTACATTGTAGTTTACGTAACTTACAGACATTGTGAGATGTTAAACCACAATACCGATCGCAGACAACGTTCACAAACTATATTTATTAGCAAATAAGCTTACAATCACTAGAGGAACAAATGAAATATCCGGTCTGATAACATGAGACGCGTGATGATGACATCACGGGTTTGTTTACATGTGACCATTCAGGCACGTATGATATGTTCTCGTATCCGTCATAGTTTTTAATCTACAGCTAAAAGAAACGTACACTTCATGTTTAAAGAGAGAGAGAAAGCAGGAAATTAATTAAGAAAAACTGTAACATAAAATAATGAAACCGCTTTTTAAAGATTGATTTTACATATCATAAAATGTAGCTTTTACTTACAATTTATAACTTAAGATGACACATATTTTAGTATATATTTTAGTTTATGCTTACACAGTTGCAAAAGTATATACCTACATATTTTGCACTCTATTCAACTTATAAATAAATAACATAACAATACATAAAATTACCTGATCCTTTACATATGCTTATCATTATCTTTGAATTAATAATAGATCATTTATTACAATTATATAGAAATAAGTGATAATATATCATCATAGTAATACATGTAAAATTATATACTTTTTTTTTTTTTCCAAAACTTCGTGGTTAATCAGTCTGTAAGAGAAAATGTTTATCTTCTACATTTAATAAATGGACACCGTTTTAAATCATATTTCTGGATATTACTTTATGTAAAGTAGTACATTAAATGTACATCAGTTTATTTTTGTAAATATTCCTGTGGTGTGACAAGCCTTATGAATAACACATTGATATTATACATTAATACATTAATATTAGGTTTTGGGTAGTGGTTTCAAACATCTGTTTTTCTTTCAAAAACAAACTCAAAACTTATATAGCACCACAAAAAATGAATAGTAATTAATGTGTGCATTTATTTTTAAACAACCACAATTTTATAACAATACTACTAAGAAAACTGTAATAGTTTTACATATTCTGTATCTGAAAACAAACTTCTGCATTTCTTTTGTAATTTTATCCAAATGTATATTGCATTCACTACCACTGTCCCTTATTTGTTTTCAACATACAATACATTCATATTCCAAATGTTAACGCAATTCCTTAAAACTAAGCATCTCTCTCAAAGAAACTAAAAGGTTTAAGCTGAAGATGTTCAATAATCTCATCCATTTCTCAAAGGAGCAAGTACATTAGACACAATGCAGCAACATGCGATTGAGAACCACCCCTTACTGGGATCATCAGCCATGTCGGTGAATCGCAAGAAACCTTGTGTGATTGGTCACTCCGTGTGTCAATCATTCCGCCGTGAAATGTAACCGCCATTCTGACTGGCCACAACAAGTGCACCTTTTTATCCAACGATCCTATTGGTTGAAAATATAGGTTAGTGGTCCGACAGTCACACGAAGGAAAGAAAGTAGGTCAGAGACTGATTCCGTTTATGTCACAGTTCCTCACGGACCGGACGTCAAATAACCGAAACAAACTGTGATGTTGAGCTATTCCTCCGGTAAGTGTGACGATTTAACGTTTGACCATTAGGTCTAAGTGTCGCGTACTGCTTATCGGTTTATTATGTGCGTTTTTTGTCCGCTCGCATATTGGTTTCAGTAGGAGGGGCGTCTGTGACATTTCTCGGGTTGAATACCTTAGAACCGATGCAGCTGCTGCCACCACAACAGAAACAATCACGGTGTCAGTGATTTAGTTAGAAAGTCATAAATCTTAGCTGAACGTAGCCACAAACCCACACCCATCATCGATGTGAGTTTAATGGTCTGCGTTCCCTTTAAGATGGTTGAATAGAGGGAGCGCAAGTGTGCTTGAGCCTCTTGTGTGGGTTGGTCACTTCAAAAGGTACTTACGCTTACATTTTATCTACTGTGTTCGCCGTATAAATTTGGGCTGCGTCTCAGCGCCTTATGAGCTGTCTACCTTTGGGAGGTTTCGTAGGCTTTCACAAGTGATGCTCTCTAGGTAGGCAGCTCACTATGGTTTGATTCAGGGCTACAGTGGCGTCATTATGCTTCCGATTGCGGTTTATCAATGCCATTGTAAAGATAGCAGTTTTAGAGAACAGATAAAAGGCGTGAGGTTAGTCACCGTTCAGATGTGTCTTTTTTTTTTTTTTACCCAGTTTGAGTACTAGCTAGAGACAGCTGACTGTGTCCTACAGTTGAGTCAAAAAATCCATTTAATGAACCTGACATTTCAGACATGGAAGATTTAATGTGATACTCTATTACCAGGCAACCATACAAATGCAAGCAAATTTGTGACACTGGCCAGAACTCATTTTTTGCAAAAGGTCAGATGTTCTTGCTTCCACTAAGGAACAGAGTGTTCTTTGCATCATTCTCAGATCTTGCTGGATGTTAAGCCGAAGTTCATGGCGATTTCCAGCTCAACTTTTCACTTATTTTTGTGACGACAATGTAATTTGACTTTAAATTAATTTGGAAAAAAGCCAAATGGAAGCTCTTTCATTGCAAAACACTGTATAAGACAGACAAGGCTTTTTTATTTTATTGGATATTTTTTTTTAGCATTGATTGAGCACGTTTCCCACTTTTGACTACATGCCCCAGTGGTGTGGCTTATTTTGGCACACTTCATTATTATTACAGTGTAACAAATATTAATTTGTTTTAAATATTAATATTTACCATTTATACCATGTCATTTTTTTTAAATGTATTTTTAATTTCATATTTTTTTTAAATTGTCTAATTTTAATTATTATTTTATTTTTAATCATTAGTATTTAGTTTATTAATTTATATTTTTAGTATTTAAATTAATTGTTATTACAATATTAATGAATAACTGTAGTTGTTGTTAACTGTTAATAAAATATTAATGTTAAATATTTACCCTACCAGTCTAAAGTTTTTGAACAGTAAGATTTTTAATGTTTTTTAAACGCCAAACAGGCTCACCAAGCCTGCTTTATTTGATCCAAAATACAGCAAAAGCAGTAATATTGTGAAATATTTTTACTATTTAAAATCTCTGCTTTCTATTTGAATATATTTTAAAATTTAATTTATTCCTGTGATCAAACCTGCATTTTCAGCATCAATTCTCCAGTCTTCAGTGTCACATGATCCTTCAGAAATCATTCTAATATGCTGAAGAAACATTTATTATTATTATCATCAATATTTTCAGGATTATTTGATAAATAGAAAGATCAAAAGATCAGCATTTATCTGAAATAAATGGAGTCAGTACATATATATTTATATTTGTACTTTGTACTATATATATATATATATATATATATATATATATATATATATATATATATATATATATGATTTCTGAAGGATCATGTGACTGGAGTAATGATGCTAAGAAAAAATCATCTTTGAAATCACAGGAATAAATGACATTTTAAAATATATTCAAATAGAAAACAGTTATTTTAAATAGTAAAAATATTTCAGATTTTTACAGTTTTTACTGTGCTTTGAATCAAATAAATTCAGGCTTGGTGAGCAGAAGAGACTTGTTTAAAAATGTTTAAAAACGTTTGACTGCTAGTGTAATACTAATATTTAAAAATGTTAATATTACATATTTATTAACATTGAACACCAAATCCTACTTTATGAATATAAAACATTTGAAATCCATGTGAAACTTGCTTCGGCTTTACATTTGTGAAAAGTACTACTTGCTTACAGTCATGACAAGTCCAACAAGTTATGTGTAAGTGCGGCTTCCATATTGTAAGACGGGTGTGTGGCATTCAGTTTAAGTAACTGCATTCCTAAAGTACAGCATCAAACACACATCATTAGGGCGTTCATCAGCTCTCACTTCCAGAATCAGTTGTTTTTCCTTAAACCACGTCTGGAGTTTCTTCCATTCACCCACATGTCATGTTTTTCCTGAATTTGTCTGTAATAACTTGAACTGAGGCGTATAATTAGGATGAGTAATACAGGTATAATCTTTAAATGTGACATTATAATCCAGTTGCCACGAAGGGAGGTTTCATTTGCATATTTGGCTTTCGCCATACTGAAATCGTCTTGAATTCGAATAAACTGAGATGACCTACTTTAATCTTTTTCGCTCGTCGCTTTCTTCCTCTTTTTTTTCTTTATCTTTGGCAGTCTGTGAAGGCAAGCCCACGCGTTCAAGAATAGATCTTTTGGAGATGGGTAGAGTGATGGTGGTACATGAGCTTTAAGAAAATAAAACCACAGAGTTTTTTTTAACACTTTTGTGTTAAAAATATGTGAATTTGAAGAATGACGTATGCATCACAGTTATAACTGCACTCTTGCTCCAGCGTGGGCATTGAAATGGCTGGTTGAAGGGTCTGCAAACGCACTTTTTATTTCAGTAGAAAATCCCATTCGAACACAGGGGACTCCTGTTTCGTTTACAGCGGGAGAAAATGGGTCTTCCGGCCCTTTCTTTCTGCCAGTTGCATTTCTGTAATCTAAATGTGGCCTAGATTGTGCGCTTTCCAAGGGTTTCCTGGCAACCAGAGCAGGTCATTGATGAATCTCACCGATTCCTCCGTGTGTATGTGAGTGTTTGTGGGAGTATGAGAGAGATTTTTATTTATTTATTTATTTTTTGTAGATAATAAGGAAGCTCAAGTTACTTGTTAACTTAAAGAGATAGTTCACAAAAAAAGAAAATACTGTCATCACTTACTTCAGTCCAAACTTATATGGCTTTCTGTAGTCTGTGGACTGTCTCAAGGATTTTTTTTTCTCAGTATCTCCTTGGCTGCTGTTAAATTTGATGATAGAGTCAGTGGAAACATTCCTGCTTGTTTTAAAGGAGAAGTCCACTTCCAGAACAACAATTTACAAATAATTTGTCACCCCCTTGTCATCCAATATGTTCATGTCTTTCTTCAGTCATAAAGAAATTATGTTTTTTGAGGAAAACATTTTAGCATTTTTTTCCATGTAATGGACTGCTAATGGAATGCAGTTTAAATGTGGCCTCAAACGATCCCAAATGCGGTTGTAAATGATCCCAACCGAGGAAGAAGGGTCTTGTCTAGCAAAACGATCAGTTATTTTAATAAAAATAATACAATTTATATACTTTTTAATTGCCAAACACTCGTCTTGTCTTACTCTGCTTGGACGGTTTTTGCTCCTGTTCATGACAGTTAGGGTATGTCGAAAAACTCCCATCTCATGTTTGAAATCGTCCTATATTGCTGTTTTACCTTTTTGGTAAAGGGTGTTTGATCTTCTTTGCATGTTCACTTTGCAAAGACTGGGTCGGTACTTCTGCAGTGATTTAGGAGGATTTTGAAATGATTATTGAAGTTGAGGGAGAAAATACGATTGGAGTCAGAATACACAGAGTTTAGGGAGAGAAAGGCAAGACGAGCATTTGAGAATAAAAAGTATTTAAATTGTATTTTTTTATTGAAAATAATCGATCGTTTCGCTAGATAAGACCCTTCTTCCTCAGCTGGGATCGTTTACAACCGCATTTGGCATCATTTAAAGCTGCATTTAAAATAATATTTTGGAAGTTCAAAATCGGGGCACCATATCAGTCCATTATATGAAAAAAATATTTTCCTCAAAAAACATAATTTTTTTACGACTGAAGAAAGAAAGACATGAACATCTTGGATGACAAGGGGGTGAGTACATTATATGTGAATTTTTGTTTTGGAAGTGGACTTCTCCTTTAATCACTTATTAAAAAAGCCTAATTTAGATTGTACGGTGTGAAGTAATTATCAACCTTTGATGTGAGCTTTTTATCAAATGTTTTAGAGAAGGTCATTTTATCACAGTGTTTTCCATGTTTAGACACAAATGCTGTTATAAATGTGTTTTAGGACCCTTCATAGTATAGAACCTGCCCATCTTAAAGGAGAAGTTCACTTTCAGAATAAAAATTTCCTGATAATTTACTAGGGATGCACAATATTATTGGACTGATATCGGAATCGGCCGATAATGGCTTTAAATGCAAATATCGGCATTGCCCGATATGAAAAATCATGCTGATTATGGGAATATGTTAACACACTTGTGTTCAGGGTGTGCTAGCGTGAGGCTCATTCTTGAAGTTTTGCCTGAATAGTGATTAGATTCACTGTTTTGGATAACTGCATTTAAACTGAGAATGCACATACAGAATGAGGCGTTCGGTGTGTGATGAGTAAAGTGTAATAGCAAGTGCAGTGGCAGCAGCGGTAGCTTATAATGCCTGTTTGGTAAGAAGTAGGGATGTCAGTTTTTTGATAAATTCCATGATCGATTGTCATTTAAGTCGTTAACTTTAATGCTGCAAATGTGTCTAGTGCAGTGACATGTAGTCACCGGCATGACAGGATGTGCAATGCCACTTAAAACACCAGCTTATTCACCCGAATTAAAGGTTTGTTTTAGTTTAAATTAAAGGCTAGTAGCAGGATTGTAAAACCAATAGATGTGAATATGGTCATTTGATTAAAAAATGAAGTTCCGTTTAATTTTTAGTTAATTTTTCATATCCGGTCACTAGACCACTGAAAGCGCCTTTTAAAATGGTTTCACAGTGCTGCTTGGTGTTGTATTTTGAAACACAATCGGAATGTTTGCAATTGACACGATCAGCATTTAAAATAAAATGATCCCAAAAGTAATTACGGTGTGCGGTCAGTGAATCACTTTCACCGGCAGCGCTAAGGCAAAACACACTGTTGCTCATATGAAATATTTTTCCGTGAATATTATGACACATTTGAGGTACAAAGCCTTCTTTATAAATTGGTTAGCAGGCAAATGTTACATAGTGACCATGCTTTTGGATTCATGCCGTTTGAGCCCATAAAGCAACACGGAGAGACTTGGTATTGTTTCCAAATAAAAGGATATAAATCGGTATGGGTATCGGCCAAAATGAGATGAAAAATATCTGCATATCGGATATCAGCAAAAATCCAATATCGTGCATCCCTATAATTTACCCACCCCCATGTCATCAAAGATGTTCATGTCTTTCTTTCTTCAGTCGTGAAGAATTGAAGGTTTTTGAGGAAAACATTCCAGGATTTTTCTCCATATAGTGGACTTCAGTGGTGGCCAACAGGTTGAAGGTCCAAATTGCAGTTTCAATACAGCTTCAAAGGGCTCTACACGATCCCAGTTGAGGAATAAGGGTCTTATCTAGCAAAACAATTAGTAATTTTCTAAAAAAAAAAAATAATAAAATAAACATATACTTTTTAACCACAAATGCTTGTCTTGCACTAGCTCTGTGATACGCAAGCTTGTCTTCATGCATTACGTAATCATGTTGGAAAAGTCATGCGTGGTTTGTTCTTCCTCTGCGTACTTTGGTTCAAAAAGGTAGGCGAAAACTCAATGTCATGTTTAGCTCCAACTTCAAAATCGTCTAACATGGTTGTTTTAATTTTTTTGTAAGGGGCGTTTGACTTTTTTTTTGCATGTTCGCTTTGTAAACACTAGGTTTTACAGTAAAAGACTGTAAAAATGCTACAGCAAAACCTGTTAAATTGTTAACAGTAAGTTAATTAATTAATTAACAATATTGGACATTACATGTAATTTTATGGTAGTATACCATTTTTAGAAGTGGAAAAGAATGTATAATTTACAGTAAATAACCGTAATTTGACATTGCCAGAATTCCCTGTGTTATATTTCAAATTTGATGTTTTGTTGTTGAAATAACTATGTTTCTTCTTAGTTTTTTTCTTATCAGTTTTGTACATTAGGGTTGTGTGTTACATCTAATGTTGTTAAATTAATGTTTATTGCAATATTTCAGTTTCATGTGTGTTACCATGATGGTGTTTAGTGTTTGTGTGAATGACACTGTGCACCTTCTATATATGTTATTAATTAATTAAAATGTGCTTGTGATGGACTTTGATTCATCAGGTGAGTTTCTCATCACCACCTGCTTTTGGTGGTTATCAGTGTATTACAAAGGTACAAAACAGATTTCAGTACTTCCATAGGTTTGTATATTAACATTATATCAATTAATAAAATTATGGTATTTAAATGTAAGTTAAACAGTAAAACTGTAAAACCTAAAATGTTGCTACTTTTTTATGGTAAAATTTTACAGATTTTTATTTTTATTTATTTATCTACGTAATGCGTGAGGTTGGGCTGGTGCAAAATGAACATTTGTGGTTAAAAAGTATATACATTTTTATTGTTTAAAAAAAAAACTAAAAAACCCTCTAAAAAAAACCCAGTGAAGTCCATTATATGGAGAAAAATTCTGGAATGTTTTCCTCAAAAACCTTAATTTGAAGACAGAACGGCATGAACATCTTGGATCACATGGGAGTGAGTAAACTATCAGGAATTTTTAATTCTGGAAGTGAACTTTTCCTTTAAGGTTGAAGTTGCTTTCCTTAATATTTTATTGGCAGTTGACTCTAAAAATTTAACGGAAAAATCTTTGTCTGTTTGTTTTAGTAATTTGTGTTCTGGATCGGCTAAATTAAACAGTGGTGTGCCGCAGGGTTCTGTTTCTGGACCTCTTTTGTTTTGACTGTATAAGTGCCCATTGGGCTATATTTTTCATGAACACAATATATTGTATCATCTGTATGCTGATACCCAGCTGTATCCCAGCTGATCCAAGAGGTGAGGCTAAAGCCAGGTTGGCGAGTGATTTCCTTCATCTTAATACCAAAAAGACTGAGTGCGTTGCCAATAAGTAAATTATAAGTAGGCTTTAAGTTTAAGTTTGTTTTAAGATCATCTTAAGAATATGGGTGTTGTAATAGATTCAGCTTTGGCTCTAGATAAGCAGGTCATTAGTGTTGTCAAGGCTGGGTTTGACAAATTTATTTCTAAATTAAAACCAATTGACCCTTCGCAAACAGCTTGATTGACAGGTGATCTGACCAATCATGACGTTGAATCTGCCGTTTTGTCTGACAAATCAGACAGGAGAGTAGATTAATGTCAGTAAACTTAAACTTGAAAAATGGTGTGTATTGACATCCTTCCGCAGTTTAAATAAAATACGTTCTGAAGTTCATTCATGTTTATTTTGTGTTTCAAGTAAACGATCGGTTTACTTGCCATTTAAACTGAGGTAATAGACTGATCTGTCATGACACATTAAAGAGCCACAAAACAATATTTATGACAAAATTTGAAAGCTGAGACCTTGTTTCATACCAGAAGTAACCTGCTTTTTCTTGTCTATCGGCATGTTGTTAGTTTCCTCTTTCCTCTGCAATGTATTTTTCACTGTGTCAGAACTTGATGTGTAGTGTGAGAGCGGCATTGTTTGTTGGACATAGCAACAGTAACTAAGGGGGGCGGGTCTTTGCGAAGGTTCAGTTCTGTCCTTTAAAGACCTGGAAACGTCATTCATGCATTTGTATAATCAAACATTGATTACTGGAATTGTTTACATATAAAAAGCTCTTTGGTCAATGACATTTGCTTTAAACATGCTACGTAAATAAACTTTGTATTTTATTGCACAATGAAAGCCGGTGGGGTCCAAAATGACTCGTCGACGAAGCGAAGACAGCTTTTTTCTATTAATGACTACTGATTAGTCTTCACTTCAACTTCTCTTAACCTCAACCACAATGTCTGTGTGAAACTGAAAAGTAGAGTTAGTCAAAGGAAACTTATTTGTTTGCTACAAATGCAGTTTTATTTTTGTCCACAGGATCTTGCCACAGGTGGAAGGACATGCATTGAACAGCTGCTTGACTGAATCTGTGTGGTGAGCATCTTGTATTCTCTATACACACATTGATATAGCATTTTGTAGGCCAGTGGTTTTCAAACCGGTCCTGGAAGCACCCCTGCCCTGCACGTTTTGTATGTCTTCCTTATCAGACACACCCAATTCATGTTGTGCAGCTTCTGCTAATGAGCTGATGACCTGAATTAAGTTTTGTTAGATGAGGGAGACGTACAAAATGTGCAGGGCAGGGGTGCTTTCAGGACCAGTTTGAAAACCACTGTTGTAGGCATTTTAAAGAACTGACCTTGAATGTTTTTTTGTGCACGTTGCTTTTAAGATGATCTAATGGCAGACCAAAGAATGGACATCTCCTCCACAATGAATGAGTTCATGTCCCAGAGTTCTGCAGATCTCATCAGCAGTTCCATTGGCACCACGGGCTTGGACTACAACCGCAAGAGGAAGGGCAGCACCACCGAATACCAGTGCGTGAACTTCTCATAGTATAGTATATAGCGTAACACTTTACAGTCAGGTTCATTAGTTAACATGAACTAAAAATGAACAACACTTCTACAGAATTAATTGTATATTTCAGCATTTACTAGTGCATTATTAAACATGAACAAACAATGAACGACTGAAGTAACATAAAAAATTTGTGTGATAAATGTATTGCTCATTGTTCGTTCATACATTAACTAATGTTAACAAATGACACCTTATTGTAAAGGGTTACCATATTTAATAATAGTATTTAAGGCTTATTGTACCTTAAATATTGCAAACTATGTTTGAGCAGTTCTGCATTTCAAAGTAGTATCACATAAAATAGTTATGGGAAACAGTGACAGAGGTTTAATTTTTTGATTATTTATTTGGAAATTAGGCAGTCTAAAAAACAAGAAACAATTTATGAATTGTAATACAATAAGATGAAAAATGGCGTTTGCAGATACAATGTTTTGTTCACTTATTAAAAATAAATAATATATAAATGATACAATTTTTCATATTTTTAATAATAATTTATATAATATATGAATGTTTATACATTTAAATAATTTAAAATACGAATAATTGACTGTGTGTTCAATTGCTGGTTTGAAATATTTTTATTTAAAGTATATATATATTTATTGTTTTGTTTTACAGGATTGATGGCTTTTCCTTTGAGTGAGTAGAAATGTTTCCTAAAATTTTTCAGAAATTTGCCCTAATTATAATATAATTGAAAAATAATTTTTGTGGGAAGGGGTTTCAGTGACTGATTTGGTTCTTGATTTTTACAGTGATGGTATGGACACAGATAAAGATAAATCAATGGGAAGGTAAATGAAAATGAATTATATGATGTTATGTCTTTACAAACACTGTTTTAAGACATAAAGAGATTTAATAAATGAATGATTAATCAATAATAAATAAATATTTTCTCCTAAATCCAGGGATGACCAGCAGGGCCGAATAAAAAATGCCAGGTAAAGTGAAGATAAGACTTTCCTTTGTTTAATTAATGTTATATGTACACTACCAGTCAAAGTTTTTGAACAGTAAGATTTTTAATGTTTATTAAAGGCGTCTCTTCTGCTCACCAAGCCTGCATTTATTTGATCCGAAGTACAGCAAAAACAGTAAATATATATATTTTTTTACTGTTTAAAATAACTGTTTTCTATTTGAATATGTTTTAAGATGTAATTTATTCCTGTGGCATTTTGTATTATTATTATCAATATTTAAAACAGCTGAGTACATTTTTTTTTTCAGGATTCTTAGATGAATAGAGAAATCTAAATATCAGCATTTATCTGAACTAAAAAGCTTGAAGTTCGGGAAAGAAATATAGAAATACTTTTATTTAGCAAGGATGCTTTAAATTCATCCAAAGAAGACGTTTATAATGTTACAAAAGATTTCTATTTCAGATAAATGCTGTTCTTCTGAACTTTCTATTCATTAAAGAAACCTGAAAAAATTATACTCAGCTGTTTTTAACATAATAATAATAATAAATGTTTTTTGAGCAGCAAATCAGAATATTAGAATGATTTCGGAAGGATCATGACTGGAGTAATGATGATTAAAAAAAATCAGTTTTGATAACAGAAATAAATTACATTTTAAAACATATTCAAATAGAAGTAGAGTTATTTAAAATAGTAAAAATATATCAAAATTGTACTGTTTTTGTTGTACTTTGGATCAAATAAATGCAGGCTTGGTGAGCAGAAGAGACTATTAAAAATCTTACTGTTCAAAAACTTTTGACTGGTAGTGTACATGAGGTGTGTTGCCTGTGTATTTTTAGCTGATTTTTAATTTTATTTCTTTAGGGAGGCTCACAGTCAGATAGAGAAGAGACGCAGGGATAAAATGAACAGTTTTATAGACGAGTTGGCATCGTTAGTTCCCACTTGCAATGCCATGTCTCGCAAGTTGGACAAACTCACTGTACTACGCATGGCCGTCCAACACATGAAGACATTACGGGGTGAGAGCTTTCTGCCACTGCACAAGCCAGAATGCATCTGATTGAGCTCATTAGGAGTCTAAAAACAAACTTTTTCCACATTTAATTATGCTTGGCATGTCTCTTTCTATCTTTTTCTTGTAGGGGCCACCAACCCATACACAGAAGCAAACTATAAACCAGCATTCTTGTCAGATGATGAATTAAAGCACTTAATTTTAAGGGTGTGTTTAAAATATCAACTCCCAGGCTTTTGAGAATTGATCATGTGGAAAACTTTTTAAAACTGTTCTTTCCTTTCTCTCTGCAGGCTGCCGATGGCTTCCTCTTCGTAGTTGGTTGCGATCGTGGAAAGATTCTCTTTGTCTCGGAGTCTGTTTATAAAATTCTCAATTACACTCAGGTATATTTTCTTGACCGTGATCTCCAAGCTCTGATACAGTAGTGTTTTTGATGTTAATGCAAACTGTTTTGTTTTAAACTATCAGAATGATCTGATTGGCCAGAGTTTGTTTGACTACCTGCATCCAAAAGACATTGCCAAAGTGAAAGAGCAGCTGTCATCGTCAGACACGGCTCCGCGGGAACGACTCATCGATGCCAAAAGTAAAGTTTGTTTTTATAAATGTTACCGTTTTACTTACATTTAAGCCAAAAGAACTTGGATTGATGTCGGGTTTTCTCTGTAGCTGGTCTACCAGTGAAGACTGACATCACTCCCGGCCCCTCCAGACTGTGTTCAGGGGCCCGGCGATCTTTCTTCTGTAGAATGAAATGCAACCGTCCGTCTGTCAAGATGGAGGACAAGGACTTCCCCTCAACTTGCTCCAAAAAGAAAGGTATCACTAGCTTTTCAGGTAGTTTTCATGGGTTACAAAACATATTAAATACAGGGAAATAAAATGTGTGTATATATATGTGTATATATATATATATATATATATATATATATATATATATGTGTGTGTGTGTGTGTGTGTATATATATATATATATATAACAAATATTTTCCTAATTCAAAATCTTAGAAAAGCTTAAATGTTGTGTATATGTGTATACATACCTGAATAAATATATTTTCATTTTGTTCATTTGTTTATTTTCATAATTTAAAAAGAAATGACATCTAATATATGTATATATATCATTTTTATTTTTTATTTTATACATTTAAAATATTTTTTTTTAATTATATAAAGATATAATATTTGACAAATATTTTTTAATTAAATAAAACTGTTTTAATGTGTGTACATATCTAAACAAATAACCTATAAGTAATTGTTTACATATATATTCCAAAATTTTAATATCTGAAATTTATATAATAAAATGAGAAAAAATATTTATTATTTTAAAAAATCGCTTAAATATATATATATATATATATATATATATATATATAATTAGTTTTTTTAGTTATATACATTATAAATGTATTTTTTTTTTATTATATAGAGATATAATATTTTATAAATATTTTTTAATTAAATAAAACTTACAATTTATGTAAAATACATATTTTTATTGTTCATATGTATATCTAAATAAGAAAACCTATACATTTTTGCATATATATTCTATACATTTAAAATTTGAAAACTATAAATAATAAAATGAGAAAAATACATATTTAAAAATAAATATATTGCATATAAATATATATATATATATTATGTAGAGAGACATGTAAATAGATTTAATAAATATTAACAAAATGTTTTTTTTCAAATATATATCTTTAACAATAATTTAACAATAAATTATTGTTAATTTAATTTAACAATAAACTCTGTAACATCTAATATATATATATATACATTTTTTTTAATTATATACATTGTATATTTTATTGTATTATTTTTTTTATTATATAGAGATGTACTATTTGACTTTTTTAATTAAAAAACTTACATTTTGTGTATGTACAATATATATTTTTTTGTGTATGTATATCTGAAGATTTTTTACATATTCTATATACTTAATATTTAATATATAATTAAATAAGAAAAAAATAGATGTTTCAAAAAGCACTTTATATATATAGAGAGAGAGAGAGAGAAAACATGTAAATAGATTTAATAAATATGAACAAAATATTATTTTCAAATACATATCTGCAATTTAAAAGCAAGCAATAAAATCATATATATATATATATATATATATATATATATTTTTTTTATTTATTTATTTAAAAAAAACTTAAATTATATATATTTTTATGTGTTTATATTATTTTTATATATATATATATATATATATATATATATAATTTTTTTTTTTTTTTATAAATATTTAAAACTAATATTAAATTCTATTAGCAGGATATGTCATCTTTTTTAGCTTTAGAGGCTAATGGATAAATCTTTTCCTCTCTCTACAGCAGACCGCAAGAGTTTTTGCACCATCCATAGCACCGGCTACCTGAAAAGCTGGCCGCCCACCAAGATGGGTTTGGACGAGGATAACGAACCCGATAACGAGGGCTGCAACCTCAGCTGTCTAGTGGCCATCGGCCGCCTACATCCGCATATCATCCCCCAGCCCATGAACGGCGACATCCGCGTTAAACCCACAGAATACGTCTCCCGCCACGCCATCGATGGCAAGTTTGTTTTCGTCGACCAGAGGTAAGAAAGACCCGTCTTACATCATCTACAATAATCCATTTGTAAGAAATCCACAATGTTTGGTAGACCGGACTTTATAGGGCACCAGCTAAAATGTTATATACACTTTAGTATAGACTTTTATGGCTCAAAAGACCACTAATGATGTGTGGGATGAGCAGATGTGATTAGTCAGAAACCTCAAGGGTCTACAAGTATTGATTTCAGTTCATGTCAGTGAATTAGCATCTCACTTAATCCATTAGTTTATCAACGCAATTCATTGTGTCCATTCAGGGCGACAGCCATCCTGGCGTACTTGCCCCAGGAGCTTCTAGGAACGTCATTTTATGAGTATTTTCACCAGGACGATATCGGTCACCTCGCCGAGTGCCACAGACAAGGTTTCTGTTGTATTCACTCAATCACGTCATTCATACCATTTGTAAATTGATGTTTAATCTTCCTGTTATGATGCCATTTGTAATAAATGCTCATTTGCTTATTTCCTCAGTGCTACAGATGAGAGAAAAGATTAATACAAACTGCTACAAATTCAAGATAAAAGACGGCTCTTTCATCACTCTGAGAAGTCGCTGGTTCAGCTTCATGAACCCCTGGACCAAAGAAGTGGAATATATAGTCTCTACAAACACTGTGGTTTCGTAAGTATCACGTCACATTATGTTTGTGAACATTTGTCAATAAGGTGCTCAACCGTAATGTTTCTTTAATCAGGCAGAGGTACCCCATGATCTAATAAATTTGCCTTTCACACACTACTTAGACTCAAAACTTAGCATGTTTAATTTTGTCATTGTACACAAATAACTAGTGCATGTGATTCTAAAATAAAAAATAAATGTCATCTGCCTTTAAAACAGCATTTCTGATGGCCTCATGAAGAAAGAGTATTATTTAATAGTTCAGGCTCTTCCAAGTTAGTAATGGCAGTGAATGGGTGTTCAGATTTTGAAGTCCAATAAAGTGCATCCATCCATTATATAAAAACGCCATGAATGTCAGTGGTGTTTTTATATTAATTCCATTCTAATGCAGAATGCTGTTGATTTATGTTGTTTCAGGGGCAGCATGCTGGAAGGCGCAGACCCTAGTTATTCGCAGACAGCTTCGTCCCCACAGAGCATGGACAGCGTTTTAACATCAGGAGATGGTGAGAGCTGTTTATTTTCAGCTGAGCAGTTTCTCTTACAGATCTCGTTCTAACCTTTATGTGTGTATGTTTCTGACAGGTGGGGGGAAACGTCCTCTTCAGACGGTTCCTGGTATTCCAGGAGGGACTAGAGCCGGCGCTGGCAAGATTGGACGCATGATAGCCGAGGAGGTGATGGAGATTCAGAGGTATGTCCAGCTTCCAGGCACATTTAGGCAGGGCTCTACGCTTACTTTTCTTTTACTTTATTCTTTTAACTTAAGAAATGTAGGAGCACAGTCAAAATTTCAGGAGCACCTTCTAATCAATAATCTAAGAATCTGAGCAAAAATTAGCGTTCTCATTACGAGGTGATATTTGACTTGTTTTTACCTTCGTAATGGCATTTTTCTAACTTTATTAAAAGTTTGTCATCTTTTATGTCAAATTTGTTTTCAGTTATATAAGCTTTTTAAAAAAGAACAAGTAGAATAAGAATAAGTTACCAATCAAATGAAATCAGTAATAACAAAATTAATTTATACTACAGAGGTGGCAGAGAAGAACACAAAAGTGGCATTTTCATATGTTTAATGAGGCTCAGAGGTGGCATGAGTGCAATCAAATTCATAAACTCATTTTAAGATTAATGTTTTAAATATAACATTTGGAATGTAGAAATATTAAATGATTTAAATAACTGAAAAGATACTTTAAAAATGAAGCTGTGGTGGCGGCAAGTCACTGATTTAGTCACTGAATCATATTCATTTGATTCGTTTGAATGATTCATCTAGGAATTTATGAATGGGAAATTGAATCATTGACTCACTAGATTCGTTTAAAAATGCACGTTCATCCATAAAAGAAGCAACGCCATGTTTGAATAGATGCGCAGCGGCTCAGTTGTGACTTGTTTCAGACTATTTTTTTATGAGAAAATAGAGCAAAATCAGGCAATAGTGTTATAGGCAGACAAGTCACTTGATATTAACTTCTTGTTTGTTTAACTGTTGTATTAAATCAAAACTCCCTTATTAAAGCTGTCACTCATCTTAGTTCATCGTGATCTCACAAAGTTCCATTATAATCAACGAAACTCTCTACACTGCACAATGAATCTCTTATTTACACTCTCTCTACACTTTGTTTATGAAGGGATCTGTGAGATATGTCTGTGATACATTACTCAATGTTGCAAAAACGCGTAGAAACCTTTGAAGCTCCTCTCAGCGCACAAATATGCTGATCGGGTCAGTCGCACTGGTGCTCCTAAATATTTTTTCATAGTCGCACGCAGTAGTTTCCAGTCGCAAATACGACTCAAATTGTCACACTGTAGAGCCCTGTTAAGTTGCACTGCAATATCGTTCACAAAATTGATATGTGATTTTATAATGATGTCCTGCCCTCAGGATTCGAGGCTCCTCCCCTTCCAGCTGTGGCTCCAGTCCTTTAAATATCACTGCCACACCTCCACCGGACACCTGCTCTCCAGGGGGGAAGAAGGTGAGAAAAATGACTCTTTCCCACATTTACACCTACAATTCTGTTATTAATTACTCTGATGTTGTTACAAACCCGTAAGAGCTTTGTTCATCTTCAGAACACAAATTAAGATATTTTTAATGAAATCTGAGAACTTTCTGACCCTGCATAGACAGAAACACAACTGACACGTTCAAGACCCAAGAAAGGCAGTAAGGACATTGTAAAAATAGTCCATGTGACATCAGTGATTCAACTGTAATTTTACGAAGCTAGGAAAATACTTTTTGTGTGCAAAAAAAACAAAAATAATGAATTTATTTGACAGTTTCTTGTCTTCCACATCAGTCTTCGATGTGCATTCATGAGAGCACCACGATGAGAAGAAATTGTTGAATGAAGTTGTAGCTTCATACAGGCTTCGTACAAGATGCTTAAAGTGCTTGAATTTGACTTTTGAAATTTAAGGCCTGGAAAACTCTTGAAAATGGCAACATTCCTGAAGAGGTGCTTGAAAAGTGCTTTAATTATCAAGAGACCAGCTATGTTAAATTTTTCCAGTAAGCACATATCTTTTCACACAAAATTCACACAATTCAAAAAACATCATTCAATTTAATTTTTTCAGTATCTGTACGAACCCTGTTCATAAAAGTAAGGTTGAACTGCTATCACATGGACTATTTTAACAATGTCTTTACTACTTTTCTGGGCCTTGTCAGTTGTGTAACTGTCTATGCAGGGTCAGAAAGCTCTTGGATTTCATCAAAAATATCTTCATTTATGTTCTGAAGATGAACAAAGGTCTTATGGGTTTGGAACAACATGAGCGTGAATTAATGACAGAATTTTCATTTTTGGGTGAACTGTCCCTTTAATTACTCTGTAACAATAGGTTATGAAAAAGTGACCAGTACATGAAAAAACAATGTCTTATTTCTTTTGATTAGATTCAAAATGGTGGAACTCCAGATCTGCCTTCAGCAGGAATTGTGCCTGGGCCTGATTCGATAGGATACCCATATTCAAATAACTCCTTAATGAGTAAGTACACTGAATCAGTCTCATTTAAGTGAATCACATTTCATATTCTTATGCAAGTGCACTAAACGAATCTCCATCTGCAGGTGACAACTCCCATCTCAGTATTGACATCATGGAAGAGCCCGGATCCAGCAGCCCCAGTAACGACGAGGCAGCCATGGCCGTCATCATGAGCCTCCTAGAAGCTGACGCTGGCCTCGGCGGTCCTGTGGATTTCAGCGACCTCCCTTGGCCTTTGTGAAACCACAGAGGACTCCCATCAGGATGCTCATCGGGTCCAAGGTTAAACAGGTCTAACCGCAGATCACCGCAGCCGCTCGGCACAGCGGAGGCTCCTGGATAGGAAATGCACCGCAGTGGTGTGCGGAGGCTAACGAGCTGCTGCCACTAGATACAGGACCTCCTACTCAAAGCACACAGAATGGTTGAGCTGCATACTTCTTTCCAACCGCCTCCTGCCGAGTGGAGATCTGTGCATTTCCCACGATTCACGATTTTTCCCGACCTGCCTGTTTCTCTGTAGATATCGGCCTGGATTATTCCTGTGGTACCCATCAGCAAACACGGATATCTTTCTATACATATATAAATATATATATATAAATATATATATACAATTTTGTTTGTGTTTTAATGTTTTTACACTACAAACGTTGTTGAAATGTTAAATATTCTATATGCAGATTGTAACTAATATTGTAATTCTATTATGTAAGATTTCTTTATGCAAAATGTATATGGTAAAAGTGTAACGTATCAGCAGTGGATATTTTTAAAATAAAAAAATCTTGTCTTCAACATTGCCTTGTTTTTTTTTCTTTTCATTTTTGTTTTGAACTTTACTACTTACTATTAAAGGAACAGTTCAGCCAAAAATGAAAATTCTGTCATTAATTACTCACCCTCATGTCGTTCCAAACCCGTAAGAGCTTGGTTCATCTTCAGAACTCAAGTTAAGATATTTTTGATTAAATCTGAGAGCTTTCTGACCCTGCGTAGACAGCAACACAACTACCATGTTTAAGGCCTAGAAAGATAGTAAGAACATCATGAAAATAGTCCATGTGACATCAGTGATTCAACCGTAATATTATAAAGTGAATACTTTTTGTGTGCAAAGAAAACAAAAATAACGACTTGTTTCAACAATTTCAACGTCTCAACTATGGAAATATGGAAGCTATGGAAGTCTGTTCCCGCCACAGTTGAGAAAAAAATGATTCCATAATTTTCCATAATTCATAATATTAAGAAACTTTCTCATAATAATGAATTAATTATAAAATTCAGGAAATGAGTTAATAATAATATTCAGAAAAATATTCTGAAAGTCATAATTTTGACTTAGTTTCTTGTAATACTAAACTTTCTCGTAATAATGAAAAAACGTTCATAGTAATGACTTCGTTTCTCATAATAATGACTTTCTTATAATAATAAACAACTTTCTTGTAATAATGATTTAGTTTCTCATAATATTGAGAAACTTTCTTATAAAAATGAGTTAAGAAGAAATAATATTCAGGAAAAAAAAAATCATTTAATTAGAAACTTTCTCGTAATAATGACTTAGTATCTCATAATAATAAGAAACTTTCTTGTAGTAATGACTTAGTTACTCATAATAATGAGAAATTTTTGTCATAACGAGAAACTTTCTTGTAATAACGAAACTTTTTTCGTAATAATGAGAAACTTTCTCGTAATAGCAAAAAACTCTCGTAATCGCGGAAAACTTTCTCAATAATGAAGAACTTTCTCGTAGTACTGAAAAACTTTATTTTGTAATAACAAGAAACTTTTTCGTAATAATGAGAAACTTTCTCATAATAATTACTTAGTATCTCGTAAGGAGGAACTTCATAATGAGAAACTTTCTCGTAATAATGAAAAACTTCCTTGTACTGAGAAATTTTCTCATAATAATTACTTAGTATCTCGTTATGACTTAATGTCTTATAATAATGAGAAACTTTCTCATAATGATGACTTAGTTTCTTGTAAAAATGAGAAACTCATAGTAATGAGAAACTTTCTCATAGTAATGTCTTTCTCGTAATAATGATTAATATCTTGTATATGTAAAACTTTCTCATAATAGTGATTTAGTATTGTAATAATGAGAAACTTTTTCGTAATAAGAAAAGTTCTCATAATAATGACTATTGTGGTAGTATCTTATCATTATGGTATCCCATAATGGAACGGCATGAGGGTGAGTAATTAATAGAATTTTCATTTTTGGGTGAACTATCCCTTTAATACTTGACTCATTTTTGTCTGGATAAAAGATTATCGATGTCTTTTGGAGAATAGCTGGGGATGTTTCCTCATGCCTGCTTCAACTGATGTCTCTTTCCCTGCTGGCTTTTGATTGGTCCGTGGCTGAGATATTTTTGTTCTATGTTGCCATCCAGTGGTAAAATCTTTGAGGAAATTAAATGTGTTGTCAGGGGAAGAAGACTATAGCTTGACAATTGAGTTCTGAAAAATCTGTTGGTACCATCATGAATTATTTTGTAGGTCAAGCATAATTCTAAATTAATTGACTTAGCATGACATTCTGATGAATATTGAATGTTTCTTAAGCAGCAAATCAGCAGAATTAGAATGATTTAGAAGAAGAGTCATTTTAAATTGTTTTTTTTTAACTATATTTCTGTTCTTACAGTAGTTTTGATCAAAGAAATGCAGCTTTGATGAGCATAAGACTTCATTAAACATTTTTTATCAATCACAAACTTTCTATATAGATATTTACATATATTTCATGAAATAGTTCAAATTTAATTTTGGCATTGTGACATTTTTATGACAATACAATGGTGACAGGCAAACGTTCTTAATTGTTACAAAAATGCATATTAAAATAGTTTTTATGCAAAATTTCTTTATTTTTCAGGTGAAATTTAAATGACACATCTGGGATGCACCTATAAAATTCTATGAAAACATGACAAATGATTTACAGCAATTTCTATATTCTTAACCATATCTAATGAACCAAGCATGCTGATTTGATCATGTTTATTAAAATAACATTTCTCCAGCGGTGCACGAGAGGATTGCACCCCACCGCAGCTACAAAATAACAACAAAATGAAAAGTACGGTACGATAAAAACGTGACATCACTTCAGTACTCATTCAGAGGCCATGCATCACAGTGAAGCTCCACAGGTGCTCCGTTACACTCAGTCCACACGACAAAACCAGAAGGGATTCTCATTTTATCGCATGATGTTGCTCGCGGGGTGCTCGGGTGGATTGTGCTCCTTTTTTATTGCCAAGTTAAACAGCAGTAGCCACACAGCACCACAACATAGTACAATCAGATACTAATCAAAGGAGTGATTATCAACTTTGAGTGTCTATCTATATCAAAAAAAACTCCTTTGGTTGAGTTCTATGTGGGAAAGAAAGGCAAAGTGTCCAAAGGTCATGTGCTGCCGCAGCGATCGTCTTTGAGACTCTTAAGGCGGGAGAGGACTTGAAAGGCAATGCGGTCTTGGCAGCGGGACTTGGCTGGCCTTTCTCTGCAGTGCTCCAGTGGTGACATTGTGTACGTGTGTATGTGTGTGTGTGTGTGTGTGTGTGTGTGAGGGTCAGATTGCTGGGGACGAGGCGTCAGGATCAGGATCGTAATGGTGGCTGGGCTGAGGGTGGTTGGGGAGGATGTCTAGTTCGTCCACCTGAGGTCCGGGGTGCATCACCACCAGCTGGTCCTGAGGGATGTCTGCGGCGGCTGCCGCCAGGTTGGTGATGGACTTGCTTTTCACGCACTGGAAGTCTACATGTCGGCTTTTGCCCTCCTCTTTTTCCCAGGACATGCGGATGAAGGGCCGCTGGACGTAGTTGTAAATGACCTCAGGACGCCCGCCGGGTCGCTTCTTTACTTTCTCCTTGTAGGTCGGGTAACCTAGGGACAAACATAGACATGGCATTAGCAAGGCGGCTAATTAAAGGGATAGTTTATCCAAAAGCCCTATACAAGATTACCACTAGGCATGCTGTGTACGCAAGGTCAGAAAGCTCTCAGATTTGATCAAAAATATCTTAATTTGTGTTCTGAAGATGAACGAAGCTCTTACGGATTTGAAACGACATGAGGGTGAGTAATTAATGACAGAATTTTCATTTGTGGGTGAACTATACCGTTAAAAGGACTAACATACATCAAACTTTACATATTCATTCTGAAGGTGTTCACAGATGTGTTTATTGCCATATTTTATACATTATATATACAGGGCTGACAAACGATGTATTGCATACAAAATAAAAGTTTGAGTTTGCGTAATATGTGTGTGTGTACTGTGCATAATTACTGTGTATATAAAAATACACACAAATTAATGTATAATGTATATATTTAAGAGAAATATGGTATTTATGTACAAAATATTTTTATTTATATAATACAAATTATATGAAAATGATCATAAATACATGAATATTAAATATATACATGAATGTGCTTATATATATATATATATATATATATATATACACACACACACACACACACAAAAACTGTGTTGACAGTATTTTCTGATTTGTGGAGCGATAAAAGAAGACATCCAAAATCCCTTTTGTAAACATTTCTGAATAATTTTGAACCCAGCTTTTATCCAATGTTCAGATTTCTGTTCTGCAGATGTATGCAAGTTAGATATAGATGAATTGAATTGTACACACACACGTAAAAAAAGTATGGTAAAAAGTATGGTAATATCCATTAGTTTTGGTTTTTTTTTTAAACCCTTCTTCATCTGTGGTGTCTTGCCCTAAAGGGATAGTTCAACCAAAAATTTTAAATTTGCATTATTGACTGGTATTTTGGCCAAGTTTAAAAGCCTTAATGATGGATTTTCTACAAACACAGTTTGTCACTTGACAAGACATTAAGACACTTTCAGAACAACTATTTACAGATGATTTACTCAACCCCTTGTCATCCAAGATGTTCATGTCGTTCTTTCGTCACTCATAAAGAAATTACGTTTTTTTGAGGAAAACACTTCAGGAATTTTATCTGTATTGTGGATTCCTCTGGAGTCTGTGAGTTTGAACTTCCAAAATGCAGTTTAAATGCAGCTTCAAAGGGCTCTAAATGATCCCAGCCAAGGAATAAAGGTCTTATCTAGTAAAAAGACTATTTAAATACTTTTTAACCTCAAATGCTCATCTTGTCTAGCTCTGCATGTGCTCTGTGTATTTCGGTTCAAGAACGATTTTGAAGTTGGAGAGGAAAATTACATTTTCGACCTACCCTAACTGTACTGAACCGTAATACACAGAGAGCATGCAGAGCTGGACAAGACAAGCACTGAAGGTTAAAAAGTATATAAATAGTCTTTTTATAAAAAAAAATAACCAATCTTTTTGCTAGATAAGACCCTTATTCCTCAGCTGGGATCATTTAGAGCCCTTTGATGCTGCATTTAAACTGCATTTTGGAAGTTCAAACCCACGGGCACAATAGGAATCCACTATATGGAGAAAATAGTTTTCCTCAAAACAATTTCTTTTACGAATAAACAAAGAAAGACATGAACATTTTGGATGACAACAGGGTGAGTAAATTATCTGTAAATTTTTGTTGTGGAAGTGAACTTAATAACTTTAAATAAACTTTAACTGATGGTTTGTGAATTATTGTGATGTTTTTATCAGCTGCTTGGACTCTCATTCTGTCGGCACCCATTCACTGCAGAGGATCCATTGGTGAGCAAGTGTAATGCAAATTTCTCCAAATCTGTTCTCCAAATTAACTAAGAGAGATGGACGTACTAAACGGCGGAAGAGGCTGAGACGGAAGACAAGAAATTGTTTAATAAAGTTGCTAATTTTGTTTTCTTTGCACACAAAAAGTATTCTTATAGATGTCACATGGACTATGTCCTTACTACCGTTCTGGGCCTTGAACATGTCAGTTACATTTCTGTCTATGCAGGGTCAGAACATCTCGGATTTCATCAAAAATATCTTAATTTGTGTTTTGAAGATGAACAAAGGTCTTTCAGGTTTAAAACAACATGACTGAGCAATCAATGACAGAATTTTCATTTTGAAAGCCATTTTTATTTAGTGTCTTACCTTCAATGCCTAATCGAATTTTCTTCAGTCCCCTGTCCTTCAGGACCGACTTGGCAACATCTCTGTTTTCAATGTATTTGAAGAAGCGGTATAGTTTTGTGCTGTATATAACTGCGTAACACAAAGACAAAACCATTACGACCTTGAAGCACACCTATGCATTCCTTACAAACCTACACTGATCTTCAATACACCCAGTCTTTCCTGGCTAATAATAAAATTCTTGCTTATGTTAGTGTATTGCTATGTGGTCACTAGGGTGTTTATCTATTTTTATTATCTACAAGGTCAAAACAAGCTGTATCATTACTGTTTGTAGCAATATGGGTTAAAAGTGTTCAAAAACCACATGCACACACCACTAATGACCACAATCAATCCCCTGAGAAATAACCCAGTATGCATTAGCCATGTGATTGACATATAGATATCAGTGTGTAATTGAGGTGCATGTGAAGTAAACTGACTCTGTGAGTACTCCTCGCCCATCTGCGGTGGATACTCCTCATCCCAGTCCACCACATCGTCGTCGGTCAGCACCACCACATGACACTCCCTCTCTCCGCTCTGAGCGCTGGCCACCATCAGGGGCAGCACCATCTCCTCCAGATAGAACTCAAACTGCCGCCGAGCGCCGTCATTAGACAGCTCGTGCATGAGTGCACCTGTGTTATTCAAATCAGCTCATTACGATTCGGCAGCTGACTCGCTGATTCACTCCAGCCATATCATGACATACACATGATTGTTTAAACTCAAAATCCCGTACGCTCACAATGTAAACAGGTCACGCTAACAGCATCCAGTGACCCATATCTGACAATCACATCGGATACGGCACTGACCTACTTCTGCTCTCTCGCATCTACCATCCTCAGACATCCGAAACGCTCGGCACGCCGTGCAGTTCCGCCGTTGGCGTGACAATCAGAGCACAAAAAAACGAATCCGTTTAGCGCATTTGTCATGTTAATGGATACTCACTGAGGTCTCTGCACTTGATGGTGCTGTAGTCGAAGGCGATGCAAAGGTAGTCACATGCCTCTCTCAGCTCCGGGATGGAGATCCCATCAGGGCAGCGGATTATCCCTGATTTGTAGTAATCCTGCCGGTTAAAAGGGAGAGACGCAGTGGAAAAACAAACAGGCGGCCATTACTGAAGCAGCACTTATTCCAAAGAGAAGCAAATGGCTCCGATGCCAGGCACACAGACATACACACACACACCCCCTGCTTTTCCCACTCTTCACAAGCACTGATCCATTTAAAGCCAGCCAAACGTGGAAAGAGCTCAGCATACAGACAGCATGAAGACGCTCAACAAAACACTTCACTGAAAAAAAGAGAAAGGTTCAGTATGGCTGTTATTTGTGTAGTGCTGTCCTGATTTTTCCACTGAGCTGAGCCTCACGCTAGAAGCTTAACCCTTTTAATGCCGCAGAGATGGGTTTGTAACAAATGCCAAATTTGTCCAAATTGGGCTTTTTTTTTATTAAGCACTGCTGTATACAAAACGTCAATTAGAAAATTACAATATTTCAATGTAGTTAATGCAACGGCCCCGCCCCTAGACCTGTACGTCATGTAATATTTCATACAGTTTACTGCTGACAAATATGCTGAAGGGCAACAACTCCATAAATACAGTTATGCTCTAAAATTCAAGATAGTGGGGCAAAAAAGCTACTGTATTAGTTGTTTCATATTTATATATATCACACGAGCAGCAAGTGCAATATGACACAAGTGCTGATTTTGTCTCGATCTATCACAAGTTTAAATGTGATTTTATACAACCGTTCAGTAAATAAGAAGTCTGATACTGTGTTATATTTTAAACACAATATTATGTGTTTTTGCTCAATTTTACAGAGAACACATTATCTTTGAAGCCATAGCAGAATTGTTGCGCATCTAAAGCTACAATTTGTAATGTCTATTTATTTATTTACTTTTCAGTTTTAATTATTTAAATATAATATAATATATTTATAATATATTTTCAGACTGAATTATTTTTTTGGATTTTTTTTTTTTTTATTTAAATTTTTCTAGACTAGTTTTAATGATTAAATTAAAAAAATATATTAATAAAAAAGCATGTCAAGTTAATTGAAATCATGAAACATACACAATTTAAAAGCAATTTATTAAAAGTTTAACAAAAAAAAAAAAAAAACATTAACATCGCCTTATGAATTTTTTTTCTCTAGTTCAGTTTTATATTTAACAAATTATGTGTTTTTCATTAATTTTCTGGAGTCCATTTTAATGGTTTCATTAAATATCTAATTGATTGATTTTATTTAAACAATTGATTGAATTGATTTTATTTTAAAAAAGTATTATGTATTTATTTATTTATTTATTAATGAAATAATTAATTTATTAATTTATTCAGAAATACTGTGTTGTGTATTTACATTTTTCTGGTAAATAAATTCTGGTAAATAATTGTTCTGGTAATGTTTCTTTATAATAATAATAATAATAATAATAACTTATTATAATATTTGTATTATTAGTAGTATTAATATCATTACATTAAGTAATATATTTCTGTCATAGTTTCTTCAAGTTAAACCAAACTTTTATTTTGACGGGTTGCTGTGAAAACCCTTAAGTTTCTGTTTGTATGTATAACTATAGTTTTCTCAAAAGAAACTGTAAAAATCTGTTTGTGAGTCTCAGAGCAGTTCTAGAGATTATGCGTATGTTTTCATGTACTCGTATATAGAGGCGGAAGAGGATGAAAACACGCACTTCAGTATGTGCGTAACAAAATCTCACATCTAAATGATCCATCTGATTATTTGTAAAGATGAATAAATTCTTCTTCAGACAACTAGTGGATCTTGAAAATGTGAAGATATGTACATTCATAATATAAAAGCCCTGCAAAACCTTTAATCATCCAGGATCAGCACTATCTGTTTTATTAAATATGAATTGAATTTAAGATCAGTAATGTGATCAGGCAAAAACAAAAGACAAAACATGGTGGCACTGACTCTGAAAATAATAAAGCAAACCAAAGAAACCAGACAGCGGGGAAAGCATTCTGCTGAGTTGGCATTTTTCTATGAGAAATACATCTGCAATGGGCTTTAACAAAACAGTGCGCTTTATGCTGAAGTCATGTGAATTTTGATACTGCAGTCTAATCCGGCACTTAATCAATATGCAGTGCACTAGGCCAAAGAGATATTTAAAACCTCAATAAAGCTTTTAAAGCATGGTGCACTCACCAAAATGGCTCTGAACACGGTGGAGCTGATTCCCTCTGCAACCTCATACTCTCCCTTTTCATTAGGACGCGTGAAGTTGTGCTCCCGTCCAGATCCAAACATCCTTCAAAACAACACCCACCAGTTATTTATTAAAACACTGACACAATATGGCAAAGCAAATGATTCTGATGAAGCAAAAATAAACAAGACGTGACCCAAGCTCATCCTACCTGCCGAGCATGGTGTTGGGTTGGGCAGTGAAGAGGGATGGGTCGACCACAAAACGAGTGTTGTCTACAATCAGGGTGACTCGCTCGGCAGTCCTCAAACTGCGAGGGCCCTCCTTGACGTTTTCGCACACGTAGATCATGTCGGAGCTGTGGGTTTTGCCATGAGGGTCGCCATAGAACAGGCTGGAGGTGCATGGTTTCTGAGGCCTGGGACTCGTGGAGCGCGATGAGCAGCCTGAATCCCGTTCACGGTCTGAGAAATCAACACAGAAGTTAGACAGTAGTCAAGTAAAGCAATATACAGTTTGCGAAGTTGCAGCTTGAGGTTTTAAAGTGATAGTTCACCCAAAAAAAACGAAAATTCTGTCATTAATTTTTCACTCTCATGTTGTTCCAAACCCGTAAGACCTTCGTTCATCTTCAAAACACAAATTAAGATATTTTTGATGAAATCCAAGAGCTTTCTGACCCTGCATAGACAGCAACGCAACTGACACGTTCAAGGCCCAGGAAGGAAGGAAGGACATCATTAAAATAGCCCATGTGACATCAGTGGTTCAACTGTAATTTTATAAAGTTACGAGAATTCTTTTTTTGTGTGCAAAGAAAGCAAAAACAACAACTTTATTTAATTTTAATTTTAATTTCATCTGTGTCAGTCTTCAACGCATATTTACAAAAGTATCACAATGCATGCGTGTGGTGCTGCTGGCGTTGAATAAAGTTGTTATTTTTGTTTTCTTTGTCAGAAAGCTCTCGGATTTCATCAAAAAATGTCTTAATTTGTGTTCTGAAGATGAACAAAGGTCTTACGAATTTGGGACGACATGAGGATGATTAATTATTGACAGAATTTTCATTTTTGGATGAACTAAACTTAAATTAAATACATTTCAAGTAAATTTTTTTCTTTACCAAGTAATCCTAAAAAACAATACACAGTGTACTGTACAAAAATATTAAGCTGCACAGTTTTTTTTTTTTTTTTTAATGATTTTTAACATCAATAATAATAAGATTTTTTTTTTTTTTTGCATGCCAAATCAGCATATTATAATGATTTCTGAAAGATCATGTGACACTGAAGACTTAACTGCTGAAAATGCAGCTTTGCCATGACAGGAATAAATTACATTTTAAAAAACACTGAGATAAAAAACTGATTTTAAAATGTAATAATATTTGATGTAAAATGTAATAATATTTCACAACATTACTGATTTGATCAAGTACACTGATCAAAAAACATAAAAAAAAATGATTGACCATAAACTTTTACTGATAAATAAATAAATATTTTGTTAGTATACATATAATACAGTTACTGCATATATAATATGCATTATCTGTAAAGAATTATAGTAATTTAATAGATATTATATAATGTTATATAATTATATAAATACAACTAATTAATATTAATATACACTACTCAAGTTTTTGAGATTTTTAATTTTTAATGCTTAAAGAAGTCTTTTCTGCTTACTTGCATTTATTGCGCAGTACAGCAAAAACAGTAAAATTTAGAAATATTTTTACCATTTAAAATATTTTAAAATGTAATTTATTTCTGTGATTTCAAAGCTGATTTTTAGCATCATTACTCCAGTCACATGATCCTTCAGAAATCATTCTAATATTCTGATTTGCTGCTCAAACAACATGTAGCATTATTATTATTGTTGAAAACAGCTAAGTTGAATTTTTTCAGGTTTCTTTCTGTTCTTATGTCTTTGATTTTTCAGGTTTCTTTGATGAATAGAAAGTTCAGGAGAACAGCATCTGAAACAGAAATCTTTTGTAACATTATAAATGTCTTTATCATCACTTTTGATCAATTTAAAGCATCCATGCTAAATAATAGTATTAATTTCGATAATTTCTTTCTATAATAAAAAAAAAAATACAAAAATAAAAATCCTGACTCCAAGCTTTTGAATGTTATAGTGTATAATCTTACAAAAGCTTTTTATTTCAGAAAAATGCTGATCTTTGGATCTTTCTATTTATCAAAGAATCCTGAAATGTACTCAACTGTTTAAAATATTGATGATAATAATAATAATAATAATAAAAAGGTTTCTTGAACAGCAAATCAGCATATTAGAATGATTTCTGAAGGATCTTGTGACACCGAAGACTGAAGTAATGATGCTGAAAATTTTGCTTTGATCACAGGAATAAATTACATTTTTAAATAAATTCAAATAGAAAGCACTTATTTTAAATAGTAAAAATATTTTAAAATGTTTTTGCTGTACTTCGGATCAAATAAATGCAGTCTTGGTGAACAAAAAACATTAAAAATCTTACTGTTCAAAAACTTTTGACTGGTAGTGTATGCTTAGTATTGAAATAATATAAGAAATGTATTCTAAAATATTTGACAGCATTTAAATGATACAGAATGAGCAACCCAAAGCTCACCGCTGAGGGGCTGGCGTATAGGTGAGGTGACATTTCTGATGCAGGGGGTCAGCTGTCCTTCGCCTCTCTCGTGTGAAGAATCCCTGGAGCGATCGCCAGAGCGCCGTCTCTCCCTAGAGTGGTCCAGGGGGCCTCCTCCTCCTCCGCTGGCTCCGTGCAGGCTCATATTCACCAGCTCACTCTCCAGCTGAGATCCACGCGGCTGACCACTGCTGGGAAAAGCCAACACACAGTCAGAAACACACGTGAGCATTCGTCTAGTGAGGGAGGGCTGGTCCGAGTGCATCTCCGCAACGTGAGGAACTTGCCGAATGCCTACGATAAACTTACATGAACTCAGGGCTCTAAAAGAGATGCTGAGTGCAGAAAGCGTGATGACAGCAAAGCGCAATTTCTCACCATTTCCTGCAAACCTGCAGCATGAAACAAAAGGACAGCAGCGCAGGTTCACTTTCAGCACAGCCTCATCTGTCAACAAGCCACTGTATTGGCCCGTGTAATCACAGATGATTCAAACTCATTTGTTTTTATTTTATTCGCATCACGTGCCGTGCCTGTGAGAAAAAGTGCCTGGGGTTTAATTTTAACCTAATCCTTTCAGGCGACGGCCTACATTAAAAATTCAATACTTCTTATAATTTAATTTAGAAATCCAGGACAAAAAAAAAAAAAAAAATCTAAAATAAACCCCCAGAGAGAAATATTCACAAAACTAGCCCTTGTCTCTTCCATTTGTATTATAACATAAACTGCACTGACTAAAAGCATTTTTAATAATAAAATTAAATTATATTAAAAAATAATTTTATTTATTTATTTATGTATGATTTTTATTATTTTTTATTTCAATTTTAGTTTTAATTCTAAATTAAATTAGATTTATTTACTATTATTAACTATTACAACTCTGACAGTAACAATAATAAATACATAATGCTATAAAATATAAATAAATCCTTTGTAAACCCAGACATCATTTAAAGCCTCCAGACTGCTTATGCCTAGACCAGGTGCTGTTAATTTTTTCTTGCATTAATGCTCATTCCCCAGGGGGCTGAAACAGGATCATTACAAGACAGATGCCCTTGAAGCAAGGAGACTGGAGTGCAGCTTCAGTCTACAGACCAAAGAAGAAAACACAGTTTTTGTGGTCTTCGCACAGAGCCGGTACGCCTTTTTCTTGCCCTGCACTGAAAAACATAAAGGGTCCACTGAAGCGTGCACAGGCAGAATATTCTGTTTGAATAAATGATGAATAGGCTGGAAATAGGGCTTGTTTTATCCCGGCGAAAGTGCTGCCCAATATGGACCCCTCGATTTATTTCGACTCTCATGACTGCACCAGCTAAAAAGCTTTGTGACCCCATTAACTAACCAGAGCGTGACCAGAGCCCATGGCACTGCCATACCCAACAGCAGCTACAAATTCAATAAGTTGTGCTGCATCTGTTTTGCAGCGAGTTTTCCCACCTGATGCAGAGCTTTACACAGTAAAACCCAAAACTTCTATGCATGGAGTGCAAAGTCTAGTGTGACCTTTACAGTTCCTATCAGACACAGATTGGCCATTTTACAGATACAAACACTGTATTTAATCTAGAAATTTCCGACAGATGGCACCCGGTGGTGGGTCTCTAAAGAGTTACATGCTGTGTATTTAATAGGAAACAAAGGTGTTTTGTTTTATGCATTGTTTGAATAATTATTGATAACCGTTTTATTCTCAAATAAAAATAAAATGAGACTTTAATGATTAACAGTTCACAAAACAATGCTTAACATAATTTAGTCAATTAAGTAGCACTATGGCTTAAACAATATTAACAATATTCATTATTACTGCTATTATTATAGTATCAATTAAACCATAACAATTATTACAAAATATTATTAACACAAATATATATATATATATATATATATATATATATATATATATATATATATATAAAAGGGCTTAGTATTAGTATTATTATTATAGTATCAATTAAACCATAAAAATGATCTTTACTAAATATCATTAATACTAATATTGGAACATCCTAAAATTATATATAATATAAAATACACTCTAAATGTTATTTCATTGAGTGAAACTTAATAAAATAATTGACATATAACTACTTATAATAAAATGTAGTATAAAAAAATAATATAACTGCTTAATATTAAGAATAATAGTTATTACTACTATTATTATTATAGTATTAATTAAACTATAAAAATTATTATTACAAAATATTAATATTAATATTGAAACAATATAACATTATATATAACAAAATATACTCTAAATGTTATTTAATTGTGTAAAACATAAATAAATAAGTAAATAAAATAAATAAAACAAACTTATAATACAATGTAGTATATAAAATAATATAACGGCTTAAATAATATGAATAATAATAGTTATTATTACTACGATTATTATAGTATCAATTAAACCATAAAAATAATTACAAAATATTAATCATTTCAATATTGGAACAATTTAAAATTCTATATAATACATAAAATATACTTCCAATGTTATTTTATTGTGTAAAACATTAATAAATAATTAAAATTAAACAACTTATAATACAGTGTTGTATATAAAATAATATAATGGCTTAAATAATATGAATAATAATAGTTATTATTACTATGATTACTATGTATCAATTAAACCATAAACATAATTACAATATATTAATCATTTTAATATTGGAACAATTTAAAATTATATACAATATATAAAACATACTCTAAATGTTATTTTATTGCATAAAACAATAAATAAATAATTAAAATAAAACAACTTATAATACAACATAGTATATAAATTAATATAATGGCTCAAATAATACTAAGAATAATATTACTATTAATATTATTATTAGTTTATTAGTAGTAGTATCAGTTTATTATTAATAATAGTTATTATTGCTATTACAAAATATTATACTAATATTGACAAAATTATAAATAATATTAAATTGTTATATATAAACTACCTATTTTTTATTGCTATACTCTAAATATAATTTGTGTAAAACAGAATAATTAAAATAAAACAACTCATAATGCAATGTAGTATATTGTGCAATGGTGTAAAAAAATAAATTGTTAAAATAATATTTTTGAATATTATTTAACACACTCTAAAATAAAAAAAAACATGTTTCAGCTGTTAAAAAAATTAAACACTATGCAAACTACTGTACTACGAACACTTCTCAGCCGCTTCCTCGCACTTGCTATCTGATTGATATTTTAGCTGCCAAGATCCAAGCCATTAATGCAATGGTGAAACCTGAACTTCAGCTGCACCCTTTAAGTACCATCTGAGCAGTCTGATGACTCCCTAAGCAGCTCACAGAAATTCATTCAGCACACAGGACGGCCTCATTCAGCTTCAGAGTACAGATCATTTCCCAGATCCACTGCCAATCACATACACGACTATATAATTACAAGTCAAGATCATGTTTTGCTTCTCTATTGCATCAGCCCAGAAATGTGCCAGGCAGAAGTAGCCCACAACGAATTGAAACGACGGCATGTCTGTGGTGTCTCCGGACCCCTCAGGGGACAAGATCAGATTCTTGACAAGACGAGCCGACTGAAGATCAGTCCTTCTGAAAATCAACAGCACGATTACAAAAAGACAAATACACAAGTGCATTTTTGACTTGACTTTTGTTTCAAAGTCACAATAAGGGCTCACCAACCGTTCTGTTACTTACAGAGAAAGTAGCATCAATAATTCAGCACACTGCTGACACCGCTCCTCTAATGTTAAACAGCAAGACAATGCGTTCCTGAAGCGCGCTGCCTGCAGATACGCGTTCAAATGACGCATACAACTCATTTCTAAACGACAGAATATTTAATGAGGGAGCTGCATCGGTAATAAAACTTATTAAGCGTTTTCTTATATCCTTAGGACTTTCTTAAGCCAAACATCCCTCTTTCAAGACTCATTCACACAGTGAAGCGCGTGTACGTACCCGCCTGTCTTTAAAACAAAGCAGCAGGGCAGCAGCTGATGAATGAACGCACAAAGGACGCGCGCTCCTTCGCACAACGAGGGCTTGCCAGGCGACTTAGCAGCATCCTCGGGCATTACTTTCAAACTTCAGCATAATGCGAGCACTCCGGTATAACTTGTTCGCTGCGAAGACAGCCTCCAAATGCTGCTGTTTGGAAAGAAAGGACGCCCTCAGGTAGCATCGGCGTGACACACTGTAGGACGGTAGCATAGTAACCTGACGGAGACGCACGCCCGAGCATGAATGGCTGGCCGCTTTTTCCGCTACTGTGGCACGCGGAGGCTGCCTCGATGACGTAGGCCGACCCTTATAACATCTCCTGATATTGTAGATTCGCTCATGCACGATAACACAATAGGCTGATGAAAGAGACGGCGTGATGGGAAGGAGCGCGGCAGTCATGCCGATGGTAAATGAACCCGGTGAACCTCCCCGCAACCGAGTGTTAAAAGCGTTATACAAGACTTCTCAGAATGACCTTCTATTCTGAATATAGTACAAAGCTAACGTAAAGGTAAAGAAAAGTGAGTGTTGTAATGCGCAATCTGCCGTGAATTTAAATCAATCGATGTGTTTGTTTGACATCAGCGTTGTCATTTTATAACCTTTAACGTTACCTATCCTTGACTATAAAACGTGTGCTTGTGACGGACTAGATAATTAAATAATATAAGAAAATGATGAAAAATGTACTGAAAAGCATGTCTTAAGATGTGCTTTTTACCCTTCCTTTCATTCATAAACAAAAGCTGTTATGGCCATTGTTTCCGACTACATACTGACAAGCTGTTAATTTCTTAAAGGCCAGCAGGTGGCGCTGACACACAAAGGCGAACAGGTTGTACATTTACAGAGGACCAAACCTGAAGATAGATAGAAAATTAATAAAGGAATAAATAATTTGATCAAATATAGCTTATTTGTAATAAAATTTAATCTTACATTTATTTTTATTAACTTTATTTTTTACTATTTTCTGTATTTATTTAATAAATCTATATTTATTTATTCACAGGTGTATTTATTCCCAGATTTATTTATTAGTTTAGACAGATAGACAGACAGACAGACAGACAGATAGATAATAAAGGAATAAATGATTTGATAAAACAAATACAATTCATTTGTAATAAAATTTAATTTTGGATTTATATTTAACTTCTTTATTATTTTCTGTATTTATTTTTACATTTTTTATTTTTAACTTTTATTTACTTATTCTTTAATTTATATTTTTTTAAATATTTTATATTAATTTTTTATGCATTTATTTATTTTATATTTATGTGTTTATTTATTTTTAGATTTATTTATTCCCATGTGCATTTGTTTCCAGATTTATTCACTTAGACAGATAGATAGATAGATAGATAGATAGATATTATTATTATTATTTTATATTAATTTTTATGCATTTATTTATTTTATATTTATGTGTTTATTTATTTTTATATTTATTTATTCCCATCTGCATTTGTTTCCAGATTTATTCACTTAGACAGATAGATAGATAGATAGATAGATAGATAGATAGATAGATAGATAGATAGATAGATAATAAAAATAAAGGAATAAATGATCAAACAAATACAATTCATTTGTAAAAAAAAAAAAAAAAAAAAAAAAAATCTTGAAATTATTTTTATTAACTTTATTTCTTATTTTCTGCATTTAATTTACTTTTTTTTTTTTTTTTTTACTTATTCTTTAATTTATATTTTTATTTATTTTTATATTTATTTATTCCCATGTGGCCATCATACACTACACGACTGAGGATCATACACTACCAGACTTTCAAGATGTTCCAATCACGACAAACTCATGCAGAAACTTGTGCTTGGTTGCTAAGAGAAGATTGACAAATGAAAACAACATGTATTCTAAAATTGGCTGAAAATATCAAACATGTTTGATATCCTCCGACTAGATGGAATCAGAGTCTGAAGCTTAAAAGTCTGTGACCATCATACATTACATGATTTTCTGTTGTGTAGACAAATCTGCAGACTGGCTCTGACTTTTGGCAACTAGCATTAACTTCTCCAGACTGTAAATCAGTGGAAAAATGGGGCAAAAGTCACATAGCATATTCCAGGCTTCAGCTGAGGGTTATAATGCTCATAAATGGCCTTATCATGTGGCCATATTTAATTTGAAAGCTAGGCTCTGAGGGATAGAAGTACAGTGCATTTAGTAACACTTCTTAATTATGAACACACTAGTTTGTAGTGCAAACAATTTTACTGTTTACTGCATGTTGTTAATCTTCTCGTTACTTCCCTATAGCAGCTAATGAACCAGAAGTCTCGCCCATATGCTTACTTCTGAGTTGAAGAATGAGGTGTGTAGAAATCAGTATACAAACCAAAACAGCCAGCTCAATTCATATGGGTATTCATCAGGTACAGTATAAGTACATATAAAAAAAATGTGTAAAGAAACAATCTCTCAACTAATGCTGCAAACTATACAGGAAACCTTGTCAATTGGTACATTACTATAATATTAAAGAGTCTAAATTCAATAGCTATTTATTTATTAGATATAGTAATCAACACTCAGAGATTCTATTTAAGAATCTAATCTTTTTTTTTTTTTCAGGTAATAAAAATGAAAGTTGATTAAAACTGATTAATTAATATCATCAACTCAGCCCCATATATAAACTAAACTATATAAATAATGGATTTAGCATTTGGAGTGAACCACAACGAATCGGACTTTAAAAGAAATTTCACATCCACATACTCCAAATGTGTCTGATAGTTCAGTGTGTCACAGAAAATCCATGCAGCAGGAGGACACTCCTATGACTGGGAATCTCTGAATCTCTGTTATTATCCTGTCTTACCTTGAGTATCTGCAGATCCTCCTAGACCGACACGTCGTCCTTTGATCCCAATTTTCTGAATCGCTAGAGTGGCTGTCATAAGAGATGGAGCGTCCTGCCATCTCAAGAGAGCTGATATTACAGGACCTATGCGCCTTCAGATCTCATATCCTAGCAGGGCGAAAAGCATTGAAACAATGTTTTCATTCCATCTGTTGCCAAAACTTGCTATAATGCTTTCAATGTATTATTTTCTTTCGTCAAACTGCATAATTTTATGCAAGATTTTATGTGCACAAATAAGTTGCAAGAAAAATGTAACTGCAGTATGATTAACATCTAGGTAACACTTTATAATACCGTTCATAAATAAATCATTGACAAACATTACATAATGATTAACAGATCATTAGATAATATATTAACAACACATACCTACAAATATAATCATTATTTAATGTAAAATGAAATGCTTACAAATATCATTAAACTTTTAATTCACATGATCATGCATGATTTTAACAGATGTTATACAATTATTAGCTTCATTAATAAATCATTAACAAACATACAATGCTTAACACTGGATCATTAGTTAATGCTAACAAATGTCATTCAACTTTCAATTCATGCAATCATGGACTTTTTCAAATGATTTTAATAGAAATAATACAATGATAACAAGTTTATTTTTTAATGTACTTTTGAATGCTAACAATTGTCATTAAACATCTGTTCACATATTACCCAATGCTCTTTTTTCTTTTCTTTTTTTTTTTTTTTTTTGCAAATGTGAACAAAATTAGCTTAATTAGTAATTTTAAGCACTGTCTGTAAAGGTCATATATTTGGTCTTTGTTTGTTGTGTAGACTTCTATTATTATCACAAATCATTTATTAATTATTTGTTTGTTTTTGCAGGACCGAATCTAATGATCATATGAATTTAAAGTTTGATGACATTAGTAAGCATTTTAATTTACATGAAATAATTATCTGCTAATCATTAGGTAAGGTTTAATATGTTTAGTAGTAAACATTAGCAAGCACATTATCTCATGTTTTTGGCTATTTGAATATATATTAACTAATGATCTGTTAAGCATTATATATGCCGGTTAATGATTTATTAATTAAAGTTATTATAAAGTCTTACCAAAATTAAATTTGAATGTGTGTGATAATTAAATGTTAAACACACAATGTGTGTAATCATAATTTTGAATAAATAAACTAAAAATTCCTCGTGAATAAATAAACTAAAAATTCCTCAAAAATTATATAAGATTTAACTGGATAAAATGAGATTCCTACAAGATTTTTGTATATTAATTTGATTCCTAGAGCTCTGTTGGATATTGCATAATGTTTATTAGCATTGTACTTGTTCTGGAAAGTTTTTCTAATGGACAGTTAAAACCGGACCGCTTTTTCTTTCCTGTTCTATATATAAAAAATGTTTTATTTTTATTATTATTCTTTAAGAAACACAAGAAGTACAATTTCACAAGTGTTCGTTTAAATATTTGTTGAGCTATTATCAAATATAGTTTCCAAAATCGACCAAGTACTCAAACCTAGGTAACCTGACTCACCAAGCTATCTAGTTAGCTTATTAGTTAGCGTTTAAACGCTAAACAAACACAGACGATCTCTCACCTGTCTCTATTTAACGTTGAACTTTCTCCGCAATGTGTACGCTTGATCTTTCTGCCAGAAGTTAATAGCTAGCATGAATTTACTAGCTTATTCCTTCCCTATTAACGATGGGATACAATGTTGACAGATACGAGCATGCTACATGGCTAACCAAGGAGATAAGTAAACTAAGCCGAATATCGCGAGAACACGCGGGACGTCGCCATAGAAACCATCTTGCGTACAATCAGCTGCTGTGGGTGAACCTATGGAGTGAACACGCTGCTTTTGAGATAATGCTGCCATAAAAGGCGCGATACAAAAATAGAATGCAGAGGGTGTATTGAAATAATCTTAAAATACAGAAATAGAATAAAAACAAAAATAGAAGTAGAAATAAATTTAAAGAGCAGGTTAAATAAATTTATGCCTACATAACATAAATGTAAGGTGCGTGGTTTGAGACTTTTAACACAACAGGGAACAATGATTTTTAAAAAATGTTTATTTTATATTGTCATCTTAAATAGAAGACACTCAAAAATGACTTTTCTCTATTTTCTTTTCTTAAGAAACATTTGGTCCGACTGCTCGTTTACTTTTTTCTGGGTTCAGTTTAATAGATCTAGCCTATGTTAATGAATAAATACATAAGAGAGCTTTGAGCTGTCACGGCTTAGCCGCTAAAAACTAATGGAAACTACATAAAAAATATAAATAAATCATGTATAGAAAAAAATAAATATTATTAATAAAATTTTTAAGGCTGAACAGAATGGCTCGACTTCAGTCCCTGAGTTCACATTAATCCAGTTCTGTTTTTACGATGGGTTCATAAGACTTTCCAGAACTGCAATGATATCTTCAGCTTCCCTTGGATTTAGATTCTTCAGTTTTGGAATAATATCTGGAACAAGTGCTGTTTTCTCTTCGTTTTTGTTTGAGGCCGTGTGGATTTCCTGCAGTTTCATCTGGAGCCAGTCTTGCCTCAGTTCCACATGTTTATGCACCCCGAGGTTGTGCATAAGCTGGACTTCATTGATAGCCCTTTTACTTTTGATGAGAGAGGGAAAACACATTATAATACATAAAAAAAGTGTTTCTGAATTTCAATAATAATAATAATAATAATGTACTTACCTAAGTGGCTTGCTATCTGCATGTGTTGAATAGAATAATATGCAGATGGAGAAAAGCAGAACTGTTTTCTCCAAAAGTCCAGGATTGATGAAAACCATTTTATAAATCTGTGAATTAAAAATAAATGCGTTTATGGTAGCTAATCATAATTTTAATTGTAGCAAAATTACTATATAGAATTAAATATATCGCGAAGATTAAAACAAAAAAAAGTAATATTTAAAAAAAAAAACAATATAATTTATTAAATGCTTAACTTACCACTTGGTATTGAGTAACAGGTTGCAGGAGTTCGTGCATCAGCCTATCAGTTCACATTAGTGTTGGTTCACAGTTCACGGTGTGAGCTCCTTTTATAGCCCCGCGTCCATTGATGAGCCGCCTTCATTATTAGTGATGATGTCACCCCGTGCCTTGATGAAGAATGCGTGTGACAACAGCTCCAATAATTCAACCCTCGTTACCTTCACTTGAAAACCCGCCCCTGAATTTGAACTTCTATGTGTAGTGGTACGATTTCCTTAGGCTACCGACCTCAACCAATAAGTACACAGACAAATAAATGTAATAAAATACTAAAAATAAATAAATAAAAATAAAAATAATTCTAAAGGGGAAAATGTTAATACAGAAGAAATGACTTAATTTTAGTTTGGTAGCCTTAGTACAGCCAATTTAAATTAGGTAGCAAATTTATTCTATTCTATTCTATTCTATTCTATTCTATTCTATTCTATTCTATTTATTTTAAAAATGTTATATTATAATTGTAATTTTAGCAAACTATTTTCTGCCTATGGTTTTGTATGATTTTTACTATGATCTACATGTTTCACCAACACTGTAACATTAGGAAAGGCTGCATAAATTGTACATATTAATATACAGATTTTGTATTATATGTATATACATGTATTATATATGTATATATATATATATATATGCATACATACATACATACATAATTTGTGACCCTGGACCACAAAACCATTTTAAAAAATTTTAAACTGAGAATTATACATCATCTTAAAGCTGGCTAAATAAGCTTTCTATTGGTGTATGGTTTGTTAGGATAGGGCAACTCGAGATACAACTATTTGAAAATCTGGAATCTGAGGGTGAAAAAAAAATCTAAATATTGAGAAAATCAGACTAAATTCCTGCCTCAGCCCAATCAAAAGTACCAGCACTTACATAGAAACCTATACAAAGTAGCCAGAAACAAATGCAAATTTTAAAGACATACGTCAGATGGATTTAGAGGCTTTTGCATCTGACCTCTTCCTATATAGATTGTATGTATATATATATATATATATATATATACACAGAACCCTGCTAAAACCCTACATATTAAATTATGTATACATATATATATATTTTATACACACACACACACACACACACACACACACACATATATATATATATACAATAACAGACAATAACAGACTAATATGCAAGAGACTAATAGATAGATGCATCTATCTGGGTATATAGATATATATATATATATATATATATATATATACAATAACAGATAATAACAGACTAATATGCAAGAGACTAATAGATAGATGCATCTATCTGGATCAATAAAAACTTTTCCGGCTTTCCTCTGAAATTGTACAGAAGAAGTACATATTCATAAATTGTAACTAGCAGCTGCTACACGTTTTCTCTATCAGGTGGTCATCCAGCCGAGAACCTGCTGCAGTCACAGGTGTCCAGAGGGGCACCCGGGGAGGTGGATGGCTCTGTCCTACTTTTATGGCCACTGGATGACAGATTAGGTAACTATGAGCGAAGTTTTCTAAATGTAGCCCAGGAATGGCTATGTCATGACACAGAGAGTGTGTTTGAGTACCTAAACAGGTCTGACCCGTAGATCTTACCTCGTGGTGTGGTTAGGGTTTCTCTCCAAGCTATGGGCTTCTGGCTCGAGAAGAAATGGGGTATGACGACAGGGAGCAAGCGGTCCGATGACATCCGAGGCAATAAGCATGGCTTCAGTCTGTAAATTACAGAGGACGAGATCGTCACCCAATATCTGCATTTTAATGCAATAACCAGCAAAGTGCATGCAAGCTGTATCCAATACTGCTTATTCTAGAGATGTTCATTGCATCTTGTTCACTGCACCTGTCCATGAGCTACTGTTTCATCTTCTGGCATTCTGTAAAACAAACTTCGCAGGTGGCAAGCAATTAAAGTTGTTTACATACCAGATTCGCAAGATTTATGGCTGACAAGACCCGCGTGTCGAAGATGTTTGACCCCATCCTGGTCTTTTGCAGTACTGTGTATGGGCTGAAGTGAACATGGCCTGTTTAGATGACACCCACCAAACAAATAGACTTTTGACCCTTGCATGAGATCCCTAGCACAGTCCTAACAATCCTCAGCAGTATTTAGACCCTTTGGTGGCAGGAGGGGGGACCTTTCAACCCCAGAACTGTAGTTCTCATTACCTCATGCTTTATCAATGCAGGTCATGTCATCGGCAGTTTGTGTTACCACTACACATGATTATTCAGGAGAATTTAGGGGGAGATATCAAGTCACCTAAGGACATCCAATGCAATCATGCCACAGGTGTAAAAGCCATGCAGGTCCTTGTGACACAGTGAATTGAATCTATATTAAGTGCCACCATGTGGCTACTTTTGGTTTTTCTCAAGGTTTATTGAGCGATAAAATTATTATATTACGTAAGTTCGAATACAACATTTCATGACCGAAATGAATTGTGATAAATGTTAATAGCCGGAATCTGAAAGGATCTGACAGCAGGTGAAACATTCTAATCTTAAAAAGAGAGTATTATCATTAAATATTGGTTCTGAAACATTTTAAGACTCATAGTCATATTTTAGAAAATGTAATTTGTGTAACATTATTTTATTGTGATTTTACTGTTTTTCTGATGTACCACATTCAAATAAAATGCAACAGAATTTGCTTTTTATTGGAAAAAATGTTTGATGTTTGGAAGAATGGAATAGAACAGGATAGAATAGAATAGAATAGAATAGAATAGAATAGAATAGCATATAGACAGGTCTCGCATGTATTAACTGTATTAACTGCCATAATGCATATTTTAAAGACAGAAACTATGTATAATGTGTAATGTATAGAATAGAATAGAATAGAATAGAATAGAATAGAATAGAATGTAGACAGGTCTGGCATGCATCTTTATATTTACAGCTATAATGCATAGTATAAACAGAAATTATGTATACTGCGCAGTGTATTAGAATAGAATAGAATAGAATAGAATAGAATAGAAGAATAGAAGAATAGAGACAGGTTTGACATGTATTTTTGTATTTACTGCTATGATACATAGTATAAAGACAGAAAATATGTAAAATGTGCAATGTATTACAATAGAATAGAATAGAATAGAATAGCATGTAGACAGGTTTGGCATGCATTTTTGAATTTAAAGCTATAATACATAGTATAAACAGAAATTATGTATAATGGGCAGTGTATAACAATAGAACAGAATAGAATAGAATAGAATAGAATAGAATAGAATAGCATGTAGACAGGTCTGGCATGCATTTTTGTATTTGCAGCTATAGTACATAGTATAAACAGAAATTATGTATAATGGGCAGTGTATTGAAATAGAATAGAATAGAATAGAATAGAATAGAATAGAATAGAATAGAATAGAATAGAGACAGGTCTGGCCGGTATTTTTGCATTTACAGCTATAATACATAGTATTAAGACAGAAAAAAATATGTACAGTGTGCAATGTATTAGAATAGAATAGAATAGAATAGAATAGAATAGAGACACCTGGCATGTATTTTTGTATTTACAGCTATGGTACATTGTTTAAACAGAAAAATTATATAATGTGCAATGTATTAGAACAGAATAGAATAGAACATAGACAGATCTGGTGTGTATTTTTGTATTTGCAGTTACAATACATAGTATAAACAGAAATTATGTATAATGGACAGTCTAATAGAATAGAATAGAATAGAATAGAACAGAACAGAACAGAATAGAATAGAGACAGGCCTGGCATGTAATTTTATATTTACTACTATTATACATAGTATAAAGACATGAAATGTGTACAATGTACAACGTATTAGAATAGAATAGAATATCGAGTAGAATAGAATCTAGACACATCTGGCATGTATTTTTGCATTTACAGCTATGATACAATATATAAACAGAATCTGTACCATTGTATTGTATTACAGTGGAATAGAATAGAATAGAATAGAATAGAATAGAATAGAATAGAATAGAATAGAACAGAATAGAACAGAATAGAATAGAATAGAGACGGATTTGGTGTGTATTTTTGAATTGACAGCTATGATACATAGTACAAACAAATTATGTACAATGTGCAGTGTATTAGAACAAAATAAAATAGAATAAAACAGAACAGAATAGAATAGAATACAGACAGGTTTAGACCTGTATTTTTGTATTCACAGCTATGATACATAGTATAAACAAAAAAATGTACAATGTATAAATGTACAAAATAAATAATGCATTGTACTAATACACAAAGAAAGTGCAGTATGCAATATAATTCACAAAACAAATAATAAATAAATCATATAAAATCACAATAAATATTACAACATTGTGGCAAGCGAACAAAAAATATAAATGTATTTTAAACAGATTTTGGGAAACCAAATGTATGTCTTTTCTTATACAAATAAACCTTGAACTTGGTGACCTTGTTTCAACTAGTGACGCTGGTTGATTCAACCGTACGTGGCTTCAAAGACACCGTTTAAAGGAGCGGAAAGACATTAGTAACACATTTAATGCAGGTTCACATGAGATATTCCCAATGGATCGTAAAAAGAAAGGCAGTAAAAATCATTTTAGCCACTCTTTGCTGACGTGATAGACCACGGAAGCCATTCCTTACAAGAGAAGCTACAAAAAGAGCCCTTTATGTGAGAAAGGGATTTCTCCAGCAGTGAAAATAGTTGCCTGACAAGCCGAGTGACGCACAGAGGACTGATGCTTATTCATGAATGAAGGTTACGTAGCTCTTCGTCGTCACAGTAACGGCGTGATTTATTAAATGGCACATTTTCAGTACACACCACTTCGAATAGTTTTTCTTAGAACTAATTGTCTTTAGACTTCATTTGTTCTTAAAATTTATTTAATATTATATTTTTTAAAGAATTTATTAGATGCTCGAAAATGTCGACACTTACAGAGCATGCGCAGTCGGCAATTGGCGCAAAAATACGAGTGCGTGTTTTGTCAATTAGCAAAATAGGTAAGTACATAACCGTTTTCCTTTTGGTTTAGGGCCAAAACACCAAAATGCATTACATACTTTTAAACGAAATGTACTTTGTCGTACATTTAGTCGCAAAGGACAAGCACTTAGGCTACACAGTTGCTTTCTGTAACAATTGCTTCTGTGGAGAATGACGTCGCGATGAACGAAGTGTTAAATTGTGGCACTGAACTTGAGATACAATGTTTCTCAACAGATATAACCACAAGTATGCTCTCCTCATTACTGTTAAATTTGTCCTGACTTGAACTTTTAAGGTCCTGGCTGAGAGAAAAGGTGACCAGCTAAATCAGGTAAGAGTTACACAAAATTTGAAACATGGTTGCAAAAGTAAGATTCCAAACATGTGGATTAAATGTATTTTATTACCTTAACAGGTGTTAGTGGGAGAAAGAAACAGAACGAATAGGACATTTAACTCTGTTGAGGCATGTGAGTATCCACTAACAATTAAACTACAATTTATAGCTTTTCAGGTTTTTGTCCATCAGATTACATAATGGTTTGTTGCATTGCACTAGGTATATTAAGCTTGCATGCATATACAATTAAAGTCAAAAGTTTACATACACCTTGTAGAATCTGCAAAATGTTAATTATTTTACCAAAAATAAGAGTGATTATGTAAAATGCATGTTATTTTTTATTTAGTACTGGCCTGAATAAGATATTTCACATAAAAGACATTTACATATGGTTACATACAGTTAAACTGCCTGCAGTTCTTCAGAAAAATCCTTCAGGTCCCACAAATTCTTTGGCATTTTTGTGTATTTGAACTCTTTCCGACAATGACTGTATGATTTTGAGATCCATAATTTCACACTGAGGACAACTGAGGGACTCATATGCAACTATTACAGAAGCTTCAAACGCTCACTGATGCTTCAGAAGGAAAAACGATGCATTAAGAGCCGGGGGCTGAAAAATTTACAGGGTAAATTTGACTTATTTTGTCTTCTGGGAAACATGGGAAGTATCTTCTGCAGCTTCTAAAGGACAGTACTAAATGAAAAAAAAGACATTTAGGCAAAATTAGAAAAATGTTCACATTCTGTTCAAAAGTTTTCACCCCCTGCTCTTAATGCATCGTTTTTTTTCCCTTCTGGAGCATCAGTGAGCGTTTGAACCTTCTGTAATAGTTGCATATGAATCCTTTAGAAAAGATGGACCTCAAAATCATACACTTATTATTGGAAAGGGTTCAAATACACTAAAATGCTGAAAAACCAATGAATTTGTGGGACCTGAGGGGATTCTTCTGAATAACAGCAGGCAGTTTAACTGTTCAGGACAAACAAGGGACTCATGAACAACTATCACTAAACAAAAAAACCAAACAAACAAAAAAAAAACAGCTGTGGATCATTTAGGCAGTATTAAGAATCAAGTGTATGTAAACTTTTAAACAGGGTAATTTTTTATCAATTAAACTATTATTTTCTCTTGTGGACTATATGGAAATGTCTTTTATGTGAAGTATCTTATTCAGGTCAGTACTGAATAAAAAAATAACATGCAGATTTTGCAGATTCTGCAAGGTGTGTGTCAACTTTTGACTTAAACTGTAGCCACAGATACACATTACGTTAATACATATTTAAATTTGGAATATATTTGGAATGTATGTCAAACGTTTGGAATAGTTAAGATTGAAGGAAATCACCAAGGCTGCATTTATTTGATCAAAACTACAGTATAAATGGTAATGTGAAATACTACTACAACTTAAAACACCTGTTTCTATTTAAAGAGGTCATCGGATGCTAAGTTCACTTTTACATGTTGTTTGAACATTAATGTGTGTTGGCAGTGTATGTACAAATCTACCCTATAATGATAAAAGTCCATGCAGTGGTTTTTAATTAATCTGAAAAATAATATTCCCTTTTTCAAATCAAATCGAATTCTTAGATGCCTGTTGTTGTGGCGTCACACCGACAGAGGCCGCTTCCACAATAGTTGATTGACATGAGCATCTTACCTCAGATCAGCTGTAACAGTCCAACCTCCATGTTTTGATGCCGGAGCAGGGATGTAAGTTAGACAAGAATTGAGCGATTGAGGTGTTGTGTTGCTGGATGTAATAATGAACATAGTGGACGTCATTTACTCCCGACATCTGAGCCGCTGAAGATGCAGTGGATTACGTTTGTTTGTGAAGGGAATGCACCTCCCGATCTACATATATCCGTCTATGTTCGCTCGAATCATTCGTGATCCAGCTTCACTTACAGCAGCAGTGAGTATAAGGGTTTTTTTATGAATCTTTGCGATCGCCTTTCCTAATAATGTGCTAGTTAGCAAGTTTAGTGACTAAATGCGGCTAAAGTAAACAGGCTCGTCACTCCACAGAGAGAAGAGAGGGGCGGGGCGAGCAGAGCTCATTTGCATTTAAAGCAGCCTCGACCAGAATGATTTTTGCAGAGCTGATTTTGGCAAGGTAAAAAGGGTGTTGTTTTACACTACCATTGAGAATTTATAACCAAAGTATATTATAGACTTTTCATTAAGACCCTAAAGAATCGTATCAACTTGTGGAAAACGGGCATCCGATGACCCCTTTAAATAGATTTTACAATGCAATTTATTCCTTTGATGGAAAACTTGAATTTTTATCATTACTCCAGTCTTCAGTGTCACGTGATCATTCAGAAATCATTTTAGAATGATTTGGTGCTCAAGAAACATTTATTATCATCATCAATGTTAAAAACAGTTCTGATGCACATTCAAAGAATCCTTTAAAAAAACCTAGCAACATTTCCAGCAAAATATTAAGTGGCACAACTGTTTTCAACACTGATAATAAGAAGTGGTAATATAACTTATGTGCTTTTTTGTTCCTCTTTGATTTTGTAGAAGAAATGGCTTCCCTCTCAACAATGACGAATATTCCCATTGCTTTTAAAGCATCCAAGAAACACAAAAACAAGAAAACGAAAAAAGAAAAAAAGGATAAGAGCAAAAAGAGTGTGCCTGACTTCTTGTTTAATGATAGCTGCCATGAGGCAGTGTTTACACAAATGCAAGACACTACGAAAAGAAAAAAGCCAAAGAAGAAAAGCAAACTGAAGGAAGACTTCCAGCAACCTAAATTAAATAAACAGCCTAAACAACCCAAAGATACGCACCAAATTCAGCCAGTTATCTGCATCTCCCCCGATCAGGAGACGCCACATTCAACCGAGAAAGAGTGTTACAGAAGCACGAAACGTAAAAAGAGAGTCATTTTCAACTTGCCACCTGAGCAGAGCCAAGCCGCAAAGACAAACGTTGAAGAATTCGGAAAGAAGCAGCTTGTCGGTGAAAGCAGCTTGGAATCCAACACAGCTGAGGAAATGAACAGCCAAGACCTGTTTATTACACAGAAATCATTCTTGGATCCATATGTGGAGATCTCCAGCGGCTCAAGCTGCAGCGAGGCCACTGCCGTGAAGGCGCTTGAGAACCACGCACAAAGGTCAAGAGCTGAAGCAACCACTCAAACCGAAAACTTCTTTACCTTACCAGCACTCTCCACCTCTCTCAGGTTTCTACAGCAGCAGAGCACGTCCGAAAGCACAGAGGAACCGGTAGACCTGAGCCTGCCGAACAGAACAAGACAACTGCACGGCTCAAAACAATCAACTGTAGATTCTGCGAAACCGCCCAAACTGAAGATATCAGACACATCGAGTGAAGACGGCGATACGGCGCCCAAGGCTAAAGGTGATCTGCTTCAGCTGAAGGTCATCCAGACTCGCTTGAACGAGTCTTTCTTTTTTAAGGTGAAGGGTGAAGATTCGCCGAAGCCCATGTGCCCTTTGATGAAACTCACGGAAAGTGTTGAGAAGAAAATGAAGAAGTAAAATCAGACTAAGCTAGGATGTTACAAATTCACGATGAAAAAGCAGTTCTGTGCACTTCCATGAAAAAGACAAAGCTTTGTTATCTGCAGTTTTATTCTATATTTTACATTGTTCGCTTTAATGTTTATTCAGTGTTCTGGATATGAATCTTCACTGTGTTTACAAAGCAAGCATCGTTCATAACATTGGTACAATTAAATTAGTCTCTTGTTATGTGGAAGACAATAAAACTACAGTCTTAATTGTGTCTGAACAGCTTGATTCCCATCCACTTCCAAAGGTGAAAGAAAACATACACTGGAATTGTTACTGGCAACAGCAGGCTATAAAAACACACGCTGCTTGCACTAGTGCAGCCTTGAGGGAAATTTTCATCCACGGTTGCTGAGTAAAACAGTCCAGACAATGATATCAGGGGGACAAGAACAGTCACTGTTGACAGGGAGAAAAACATAGTGGCAGAAAACAAATAATTTGCTTTTTAAACTCAAGATTCGGTGGGTTTTTCAGTCGAGCCGCTCTTACGGATCATTCTTGCATCTTGTGGGATCATGTTAGGAATACCATCAATGATGGGATATGCGATACCAAGCTCTTCGTTTATTAATTCGTTGCTCTTTTCGTCGTACCTTGAAAAAAAAAAAAAAAAATCAGAAGTGAAGACATGTATTAGTATTTTTAATAATGATAATCTGAACAGTTCATGCATAAAAATACAGTTATTATAAAACCATACTAAATATATAGGATCTCCTTATATAAAGGAGAAAGTCTTTCAAATGTTTTGTAGCATTTTTTGTAACTTTTTTTTTTTTTGGAAATAGCTTTTAATATTAGTTTAATTATTATGCAAAATTATATTTTTTTTTAATGTATAATAAAAAAAGTCATAAATTATTAAAAATAGTAACTATGATGTAAAAGGTAAAAATTTGTAATGGAAATTATCAACTGCACTACCAGTCAAAAGTTTTTGAACAGTAAGATTTTTAACAGTTTTTAAAGAAATCTTTTCAGCTCACCAAGCCTGTATTTATTTGATCCAAAGTACAGCAAAAAATGTAAAAATGAAATATTTGTTTAAAATAACTGCTTTCTATTTAAATATGTTTTAAGATGTAATTTATTCCAATGATTACAAAGATTAATTTTAGCATCATTACTCCAGTCACATGATCCTTCAGATTCTTTTGTTTCTCAAAAAATAAAAAATAAAATTATATATATATATCTTTGATTAACAGAAAGTTCAGAACAGCATTTATCTGAAATGTAATTTTTCATAACATTACAAATATCTTTTTCATCACCTTTGATCAATTTAAAGCATCCTTGCTAAAATAAAAGTTTTAATTTCTTTTCCAAAATAAATAAATAATAATAAAAATAATAATAATAATAATAATAATAATAATAAAAATGCACTGACTCCAAGCTTTTGAATGGTATAGTGTGTAATGTTACAAAAGCTTTTAGTTTCAGATAAATGCTGATCTGTGGATCTTTCTATTAATCAAAGAAACCTAAAAAAATGTACTTAACCGTTTTAAATATTGATAATAATACTATTACTCTTGAACAGCAAATCAGAATATTTGATTTCTGAAGGATCATGTGACACTGAAGACTGGAGTAATGATGCTGAAAATTCAGCTTTGATCACAGGAATAAATTACATTTTAAAACATAAAATAGAAAGCAGTTATTTTAAACAGTAAAAATATTTTACAATATTACTGATTTTGTTGTATTTTGGATCAAATAATTGCAGGCTTAGTGAGCAGAAGAGACTTAAAAACATTAAAAATCTTACTGTTCAAAAACTTTTGACTGGTAGTGTATAACATCACTGTTATATAACTACTGTATATCCCACCACAAGATAATAATATTATGCATTATAAACAATCATACCTCAGGGTTTTTTTGGACAGTGGACACACAAGAAACTCAAGGAGGGACTCGTCAAACGGCTGACTCTCACTGCCCTTCACTCCATCGCTGCGGCTCCGCTGTTGTCCTCCGATTTTCACGGCGCTCACGGGACGCAAGAGTGGCAGGACGGTCACAGATCTCTGCACGCTAAAAACTCCAGTGGCAAGTGTCCTCAATGCATGAGACATATCCGAAGAGAGCTGTACAGCTAAAAACTAAACTTGTTTTTTACCCGTTTGACAGACGCTAATAGTGAACCGGAAGCGCTGAACTTGCACGTCTGCAAACGTGTCCCCTGATCTTCTACATTCATGAGATGGTTCCGATGGCAAACTGCTCTATTAGTTTTGTTTGAAAAGAAATGTCATTCATCAAAAAAAATATGTTTTCAAAAACAAAAACACTCTTTAGCAAAAAAATCAAAGTAATAAAAATAATAATACGAAATATGTAATAATACGAAAAATGTAAATTACTAATCTAAACTACTAGGCTATTACTACTAATAAAAATGTGACCCTAGACCACAAAACCAGTCATAAGGGTAAATTTTTTGAAAGTGAGATTTTTACATCATACGTCTTTTCATACATTTATAAAAAGACACATTTATATCACGTACATATCATATAACTGAAAGCCGAATAAATAAGCTTTCCATTGATGTATGGTTTGTTAGGATAGGATGCTGGTCCTTTGCTGGTCATGTTGCTGGTCAAGGACCAGCATCCACCAGCAAAGGACCAGCTTAAACCAGCTAAGGACCAGCACAAACCAGCAAAGGACCATCTTAAACCAGCACCAAAACATACCCAACCAGCATATGCTGTTTTTTTCACCAGGGGCAAATATACCCGTGCTACTTAAGACTGATTTTGTGCTACAAGGTCACAAATAATAATATTTCAGCTGGCAGTGAGTCATTCATTTAGATTTAGAACTGTAGAATAAGGACTGTTTTTCTTTTGCGTCACACGCATTTTATTATTTTTATTATTAATGGATATTTGACATTTATGACATTTCATGCCTCATTAGACGAAATAATATCTTTAAAAACAGTGTGTGGCGCTCCTGCCTAACGTATTGTAAGATAGAAAAACAACCGGAGAAACTATTCATAAACAGCAGATGTCGCCAGTGAACTGTATGTTAAATATTAAAAAAGCTACGAACCCTTGCATCTGTGAACCCCCCCCCCCCGCCAACACAAATCATAGCGTTCAAGTTCTTGTTGTGAAACAAGCTGAGACTTAAATCATAGGCAGAAGCTTCCATGAGTGGAGAAACTCTCTGTGTAAACAAAATATCGTATAAAATATAGTGTAAACAAAAAGGTTGTATATTAGCCATTTTGCTAGGCCTGTGATTTTGAGTGTCTCTCAGAAGCCTCATTCACACAAACAACAGACTCGAGCAAAAGTCAAGCATCTGACCAACCTTCTGACTTCCAGAGGTGGCTGGATCCTCCTCAAAACTGCCCTCTTGATTTGAGAGCTATTCTTGAAGAGTCTTCAGTGCAGCTCTGGTTATTCATCTAGCTGATTTTGTCAAGACTTGTCCAGAGTTTTATCAGGGGTTTATTCCTTTGGCATTTGTTGTTGAGGCTCTCGCTCAAGGCAGACGAGGTGTACTCGAGGATATGAAGGAGGCAGCATTGGCCAGGCCATGTTTGCGTGTATTTCTTCTCTATAGCCACAGAAAGGCACACATTCCCCCAATATCCCTACACGGCCAAACTTAAAGCAGTTTCTTGTCAATATTTGTAGTTTTTGAGCTGATGGGGAGTGAAAGCTGGGAGGAAGCTTGTGAGCACCAAAGACCTGCCAAGCATGTCAAATGAAACAAGCCCGCTTCAGGCCAAAGACAGGACAGACGGCATTGTGGGTAGGTGTGCTCTTCGTTGCATTGAACGAATTGATTTTTTCAGCCATGTTAAATCTGACTATACCCGCTTGCTCTTTTGAAAATGTTTACTTCTGTGTTTGGGACAAGGAAAACAGAAAATAAATTGAAAATTAAGTTGAAAATGTTGAAAAAATCAAAGACAACTCATGAATTCTAGGATATTCAAGGTTTGCTATGCATAAAATATCAATTACATTTACCTTGTTTGACTTTCATAGGTTGGTTAACCTTAATTACTGCTGAAATAACTCATTCCTTGTGTCCTCCATGGTTGGAAAATGTGTTGAATGCATAAAAAGAGACAAACCTTAAGTTAGTTATGCAAATGTCTGTCTGAGCCTAAGGGTTCTTGCCTTCGGCTGTGATTTTTATCTTCATATTAAACAGGGCCAACAATGTCTACTTGCAGATCACCGGTGTGGGCTTTTTAACTAAAACAATTTGTTCTCTGTCAACTGATGGCAATTAGACAATTTTGCTATTGCCTTCTGTTGCGATTTCCAGCCAGCATCCTTCGGAAATAGTTTCACAGTTGCTAGCGAATCCATTTAATCAAGCTTGAACTCTTTTCTGCTCCATTATCCACCACAGCAGGAATGCTGAGCAACATATGATTGTGTGAACTGTCATTATTTCCTTTTGTCTCAGTTTCCACTAATGCAGATGGTGCCAATAGTGAAATATATAAAAACGAATAGCAATATGCTTCTTGAAATGTCTGAGTGGACCAGATGGATAATTTCTCTCCCGTGAAAGAGAATTAAAAACCATACGCTTTTACCTCATTTAGTTCAGCAGCTGAATTTAAGGACTTCAAATCTCTTACAGAACTGTCTGTTCAACAGAAAACATCTTCGTTTACATTAAGAATACATGTTAAAACACAGGCCTATAAACAAACATTAAACCCAGAGTTTTCAGCCTCCTGGGAGTCAATTAAAACACTACAGCGAGTCTATGAATAAGATATTAAAAGTGTTCTTATATTTTCACGCCATTTTGAACTAAATGAACGTTTGCTAATGATCTGCTAAGGATTATATGAGGTAGTAATGTTAGCTAATGTTCTTAACTAAAGTTACTATATAGTGTTCTTGAGAAAATATAATTTAATGCTCTTTTATGTGGTTTCTAATGGTGGTTTGTTGAATCTCAGCTCCTGCTAATACAAATAGAGTCCAAATCAGGAAACACTTTTAAAGTAAACAGCTTTCTGTTGATCAAAAAAGTGAATTCGCATTACCAGCCTGAACCTGTTGCGAATACCCGTTGTTGTAATCTTTCGTTCTTACGTGAAATTCTCAATTGCGTTAATTAGGGACCAAGCACTGAAGCATTTGCATTTGTTGGTGCTCTTATTCTTCTTTCCCTCTGGAAGTCTATGGCAGCCCATAGAACTGCTTGTAGGAAAGTTGTAAAATTTGGCACAAAGATAGAGGACAGTCTCAACATTAACCACAGCAAGTTTAGAGTCTCTAACTCAGTTTTACATACATTCTAAATCATAAACATCTTAAAGACATCTAATAGATGTCTATTTGACATCTGATAGGAAACGTCGAATAGACGTATTGCAGATGAGCAAACTACATCTTGCAGATCTCTTGCAGAAGTCAAATAGACGTCTCTGAGATGTACGTGTGCTATCAGGCTAGTGATGTGACATTTGAACCGAGGCATCGGAGCTTGTGTTAAGGGGTGTGCCTGATGAAGCCTCGATTCGAGGCTTGTGTTTGTTAACTTAGAAATCACGAAACCAGTGACAAACGAAGCCTCACTTTCTCTCCAGTCCTGTGCGCGATTCACTTTGTGTGTTGGTTCGAACTCACAGATCTTACTTATTCATTTAAGTTTTTTACATACCCAGTCATACAAGTAATATGAGAAATACAAATAATTTCAGGAAAATGAAATATTTGCCATATGCACTTCATGTGTACATTATTCTTCTATTACATCATATAGATATTCGTACTTGGATTTAATGCCACAGTTTAATGGGTAAATTAATTTTTCAGAGACAGAAATTCAACAAACAAACACACACTGTTAGACTTACATTTGTGCAGGTAATATGAGTCGATCTGTGGAATGTGTGGCGAATGTTTCGTCCGACGATGTTTCTTTCACAGGCTTTTGGCTTCTTTATTTTTTACAAACCACCAGATTGCACTGTTTTCGACACACTCGAAGCTTTGAATCTTTTCCATAAAACAGTCAGAGGAAAATGTCAGCGCTTCACAAGGCTTCATTTGGAGACCAAACATGGCCAACCTTATGGTCAAGTTATAAAGAAATGTTAAAAAAAATGCTAATAATGTTTGTTTACATCAGCCTATTGTAATGAAACTGGTCTTGATATATTCCTTGGATGATGCCGAGAACATTGATATAAATTATGCCATAATTGGATGAACTTTCTGTCTACCATTTGATTAATGTTGAAAACCTACTTTTTGGAACTCCTCCTAGACCGTTGGCCCGATCTTCACCAAATTTGACTTGGATCACCTTCAGACCATGCTGGCAAAAAGGTATGGATTTTGTGTCAATATACGAAACGATTTTCATTTAACGCATCAATGAATTTGCTGGAAAGACTGCATCTGAGGCTGTATCTCTACAAAGCTTTGACATATTGACACCATTGACACCTTTGTATCTGCCATTGTCACCTCACACAGAACACACCACATCAATTTGATAACAGCGCCACCTATTGTTCAAAAGTGATAAGCCATTAAATCATATTACTAGTGGTTATATTTACAATTGTTCAACCATTTTGTTCAACCGACTAAACTCATCTTAAAATGGCTTCAGTTACTCATTGCTGCAGTTTGTCTGATGCTTGCTTCTGTAATGCCTGGCTGCTTGCAGCTACATTTCCTATTTGCCGAACGACAGTACATGTGACAGCCTCTTACGATATACGAAACAATCAACCTAGCAACACAACGAACACTGCAACAATATTGAGATAAACTAATTTTCCCCATGTTCAGTGTTCTAATTGCTTTCTCAAGCACTAACAGATAGTGGAAGGTCCTTAGGAGAATACAGTAATTTAATAAACTCAGAGGGTTTGGCTTCTCAGTCTGTGGGATTATGAGGTTCAGAAGTGCTAACCCAACACTTTCCAGGCCTGATAACAAGCTCTCGAAAAGCTCTGGGCTTCTCACACTTCTAATACTCTCATCAATGAGACAGTGAAGCGGGGACAGTTTCGCCTTAATACCTTTGATTAATGATCATGGCCAGAATTTATACTGCTAAATTAATTCTTCTGGTTATTCAGCAGTAAAATACAGCAGGACAGGGAGAGGATTTTCCACTGTGTCATCATCAAGGCCATACATTACGGTTTATAGTCACGACAGACTCCAATGTTATTGTTTTACAGCTTTACAGTCTAAAAATGTTGAATAATAATAAACCCCTTGTTCCCTCACAGATATGAAAAAATTTAAAAGCACCAAACTGCATTCATTCATATCATTTTTTTAACATTATTGTGTTCCATTTCCACTCCAGGCTGAGAAGCTCTTTTAATATATCCAACCATTTTGTTTCCCAACATAAAAGATGTTAAATGAGAAGTCCACTTCCAAAACAAAGATTCACATATAATGTACTCACCCCCTTGTCATCCAAGATGTTCATGTCTTTCTTCAGTCGTAAAGAAATTAGGTTTTTTGAGGAAAATATTTCAGCATTTTTCTTCCTATAATGGTATGGTGTCCTGATATTGAACTTTAAAAATGCAGTTTAAATGCAGCTTCAAACAATCCCAAATGCGGTTGTAAACAATCCCAGTTGAGGAAGAAGGGTCTTATCTAGTGAAACAATCGATTATTTTCATTGCCTTGCTCTCGTTGAACTCTGTGTATTCTGGCTTAAGACAGTTAGGGTATGTCGAAAAACTCCAATCGTATTTTCTCCCTCAACTTCAAAAATCATTTCAAAATCATCCTACATCGCTGCAGAAGTTCCAACCCAGTCTTTGCAACGTGAACATGCAAAGAAGATCAAACACCCTTAACAAAAAAGGTAAAACAGCGATATAGGACAATTTCGAAGTTGAGGGAGAACATGAGATGAGAGTTTTCGTCATACCCTAACTGTCATGAACAGGAACAAAAACAGTCCAAGCAGAGTAAGACAAGATGAGCATTTGGCTTTAAAACGAGCATTTGGCTTTTTCTTTCTTTACGACTGAAGAAAGAAAGACATGAACATCTTGGATGACAAGGGAGTGAGTAAATTACTTCTAAATTGTTGTTCTGGAAGTGGAGTTCTCCTTTAATTTTGCCCCTCAGAAGGTCAGTCGAAATAGGAGTTTTATCATCTCAGGAGGAAAACTGTATATCTGACAGCTGTGGACGTGCAGAAATAGAAGGAAGATGAGAAACTGTTTCATATGATCCGTCTCAGTGTGGATGTGTTTTTTCGTTTTGTTTTATTAATCAATACAAGCAATTTCAAGGATGCAGGTATATTGGAGACTTCCTGACAAATGCACTTCTAAAACTCATTTAGATTTCCCATCTCAGGGGATGTAGCTTTTGCAAGTTGCTTTTCCAAGAGATTGTCAAGAAGATGCTTAGAGTTTGTGAATTGTTTAAACACCGAAAATAAAACACTTCAGTGGTTTAAATATAACAAACAACAATCCCTGTCTTTGGGGTTTCTAACCATTCCAATGTTTTCCGCCCTTTATTTTTTTCTAGGAAATAGAAATGACAGAATGACTTCTGAAACTGTTGTTCCTTGTTAAAGCAACGTGTGTGTCTGTGTTTGAGAGATTTGAGGGATTTGGATAGCTCAGAGCTCTGTGAGGATGTCAAGTGTTGCTGACTTTGATTAAAATGATGGTTTTGTCCCACAGGAGTTGAGAAGACAGAAAATAAGAGATTTTCCCACAAGCAGAAATGAATTTGACTCAGCTGAGAATGTGGAGCTTTAATTTTGGTGAATGGCAGAACTTTCTTTATATGAACAGAGAAACTGTATGAACTTTGATGTTTCAACCAGCTTTAGATGGTTAATTTAGATTGTCAAATGTAAAATTCAAGAAGGATGAGTTAAAAGTCTTTATTATTTTTTTAGAAAGACTATTTACATTTATAAAATATTTTTCCCACATCAAATAATCACAATCATCATTCACAAACCTGAGAAAAAAACGTTTTAAATTTGTGCTACACAGTAGCAAAACTACTAAATGCTTAAATACACATGAGCCAATCATACAGCAGGACATTTAAAGAGACAGTTCACTGAAAAAATGAAAGAGATAAATAAATAATGACAGAATTTTCATGTTTGGGTGAACTATCCCTTTAAGCAGCAGTGTCTCTAAACCAGCCATCTCTTTTTTTGACCAATATTAAATGTTTGACACGTTCCATGTTGGTTTTGAGGTCCGACACAAGACATGAAGATGTTTACAGTGTTAAATAACAGAACAGGACCCTTCCAAATGTGTAAAGGGACACTGTATCTCAGTCCACTACATATCCAGTGATACGTCCCGTAAGACACCATGCCTATAGAACTTTCCCAGGCAATACGTTTGTAATTGTCCATTTTTGGCTGCTGCACTGTTGAAGAGCGAGTTGATATCCATGATCCACTTCGGCACTTTCCACCAATTCCAGACAACGCTTCGACTTTCTATTCTGAATGGAGCCTCCCTGCAAGACACAACACACATCAAAATAAGAGAAAAATGACATAAAATGATATTTCTCCTCAGAAAATGAGGTAATGTTATTCATGAATCTTAAAATCCCTGTGTCCTTCTAATGCCAAATCCAAGTGAGAAATCAAAGTGACACTTACACCTGAAGAAACACTTCTTTCACTTAGTAAATACAGTATGAAATACACCACCAAAGCCCAAAGCCTTTCAGAACAATGTCAAAAGGAAAGTGATGTTCCTGAAGTGGTTGCTTCTGAAGAAGAGCCTGAAGGATTCAGAGTCTTACAGTGTTGAAGGAGGCTCCGGAGACAGGTGAAACATGAAAGAGGAGGCCGCGGGCAAAGTGTCGCCCTCGTCCAATCATCTGCCACCATATGAAATCCAGGGTGTATGAAACGCCAAATGTCTCACTACGCAGGCTAAATCATTTACTGAAGATGCACAGTTGGAATATTCGTATTACTGTTATGGCTCTTTTTACTTTTCATGGCTGCAACATTAGCATTTGAAAACAAATAAGAATACCTTCATACAGTAGCAAGTGATCAGGTGGCAATTTAGAACATTAATAATAATAATAAATGTTTTTTTGAGAAGCAAATCAGAATATTACAATATTACAATGCTGAAAATTCAGCTTTAAAATCAGAAATAAATGACATTTTAAAATATATTAAAATAGAAAACAGTTATTTTAAATAGCAAAAATATTCCAAAATGCTACTGTCTTTGCCGTACTTTGTAAGAAATTAATGCAGGCTTGGTGAGAAGAAAAAGCTTATTTTAAAATATTTAAAATCTTACTGTTCAAAAACTTTTGACTGGTTGTGTAAGTGCATATAGTCATTAGTGAGTCAAAAAAACTTAGAACAAAACTTTAAACCCATGTATTAAATTCACATCAGTAACCAAGATATAACACTATATAGCCCATGTTTTGCACAGGCAAGACACACATTTCCTTCAAGTCCTTCATGTAAAAAACTAATTTTTCTTCATCTAGCTAGTTAGAGTTTTCAAATAGCCATATGTTTATTAAATACAGGGCCAGTGAATCATACAGCATGCCTCCTCTCATTACGATTTACATGAGTGACTCATGAGGCATATCCTGTAATTATTAAAACAGAGAGAAATCATCATGTACAAGGCTGTTGCTTTGGATGTAATTATCTATAGCACTGACCTTTGAGCATTAGTTAAATTTTTGTGTGATTGGCTAACCTGTTCAGCTCAGTAAAGTGATACCCTGCAGTCTGTGTTCCCATACCTTGGTCAATTTCAAACTCAAGGACCTTTCAAGGACTTTTCAGGTCCAATACTCTCAAATTCAAGGACTTAATATGGGGACACATTTCAAGTGAGAGCAAGGTTACATCGTGTTACCTTGTAAGATACATTGTTGCAGTTTTCATGTGTCAAACAAAAGCATTTTTTTTTCAAGTACTGCTCACTGCAGAGCTGAATGGCCTCCAGCTCCCCCTCTCTGGATGTCCATCTCCACCTCTGTGTGAACTAATGGGTGGAGTTAGGTTTAGGATAGGGTAAGGGGTAGGGTTAGGGTGTGGTTAGGTGTCTATCTCCACCCATTACCTCCAGCGAGGGGGAGCTGAAGCTCCCATCTGGCTCTGCAGCGAGCACCCTCTCTTTTTTTCTGCATTTATGTTTGGCCACATGACAGAGATCTGATATTCTATTTGTCGTATTTCTGTTTTGCATAAAACTGAAGAATATTCGGCTCTGCACCTGGCCAAGTGATGGTCCTTTGGATCTCTGGCAAGCCATTTTTTGTAATCTACTTGGGTGAGCCAAATATCTTGAAACTTGCATTTTCCAGGCATCACATTTTAGCAGATTCAGCCTATTTTTGCAATGTTTCACGGTGTGTCCGTAAAACGTTAAGGTACCATCGTAGTAGTTTCGTGGATGGGAGAAAATCAACCCTTCACAATAGTTTAAAAACAGCCCAATTCCATGCAAAAGGAATCAGATTTAACTGATCATGGGTCAAGACAAGAGAATGCTGGAGGATTTGCTGCTCAACAGACAATGCACTCATAACTGATCTTGTAAAATGCGCTCCCTTTATACAGAGTGCGTGTGGTAGCGAAATTGAAAGTGAAAGTGAATAGCCACTCATTCAAAAGAGATTTAAATACTACGCATACGATAGCGGCTCCCTGATGCATGGAAATTATATTCAATATTATGATTGAGAAGGTGGTAATGGCCTGAAATTCAGCAAAATTCAGAAATTCACAAAAAATTTTGGGCGATTTAGAAATCCCAGCTGGACGCATTTTTTAGGTCCAAAAAAAGGCATGCCTGGCAAAAGTGGACGTATGGTCACCCTAACTAACGTTAATAAAGCATGCTAGTATGCATAGGGTACAAAGTGTTGGCGAAACAACACATTAGCAGACCAGAGGATATAATAGGAATTTTTTTCCAGAAAACATCTTGCACAAAATAAATTCAAACACTTTTAATTTCAGTTTCAGATTCACAATTTTTCAGGGATTTCAAGGGGGAACGCTGTGCAGTTTTTCAGCCTCAGACTCTAACTTTTGTTTGTATTAAAAATCCATTGAAGGAATAGTTCACCCTAAAATGAAAATTCTGTCATTAATTACCCTCATGTCATTCCAAACCTGTAAGACCCCTTCTGTCATCTTAGGAACACAAATTTAGATACTTCTGATGAAAACCGCAAGCTTTTTGATTCTGTGTAGACAGCAATGCAACTGACACATTCAAGACCTAGAAAGGTAGTAAGGACATTGTTAAAATAGTCCATGTGACATCAGTGGTTCGACCGTAATGTTATGAAGTACTCTCATGAACACACGGTGAAGACTGACATGGAAGAAGAAATTGTTGAATAAAGTTGTTACTTTTGTTTTCTTTGTGCACAAGAAGTATTCTTGTAGCTTCATAAAATTACAGTTGAACCACTGATGTCACATGGACTATTTTATCGATGTCCTTACTACCTTTATGGACCGTGAACGTGTCAGTTGCGTTTCTGTCTATGCAGGGTCAGAAAGCTTTTGGATTTCATAAAAAATATCTTAATTATCTTATCTTAATATCTTACAGTTGAAGTCAAAATTTTACATACCCCTTACAGAATCTGCAAAATGTGATTTTTTTTTTTTCCAAAATAAGAGGGATCATACAAAATGGATTTTTTTTTAATTTAGTACTGGCCTGAATAAGATACTTCACATAAAAGATGTTTACATATAGTCCACAAGAGAAAATAATAGTTGAATATATAAAAATTCAAAAGTTTACATACACTTGATTCTTTATACTGTGTTGTTACCTGAATGATCCACAGCTGTGTTTTTTTGTTTAGCAACAGTTGTTCATGAATGAGTCCCTTGTTTGTCCTGAACAATTACCCACTGTTTTTCAGAGAAATCCTTCAGGTCCCACAAATTCTTTGTTTTTTCAGCATTTTTGTGTATTTGAACTCTTTCCAACAATGACTGTATTTTGAGATCCATCTTTTCACACTAAGGACAACTGAGGGACTCATATGCAAATATTACAAAAGGTTCAAACACTCACTAATGCTTCAGATGGAAACAATGCACTAAGACAAAACTTTTTGAATTTGTAGATCAGGGTAAATTTAACGTATTTTGCCTTCTGTACATGTAAGTATCTTCTGTAGCTTCTGAAGGGCAATACTAAATGGAAAATATATAATATTTAGGCAATAAAAAAAAAAGAAAAATGTGCACATCTTCATTCTGTTCAAAAGTTTTCACCCCCCGGCTCTTAATGCAACATTTTTTCTTCTGGAGCATCAGTGAGCATCTTCTGTAATAGTTACATATTAGTCCCTCAGTTGTCCTCAGTGTGAAAAGATGGATCTTAAAATCATACAGTCATTATCTGAAAGGGTTCAAATACACAAAAATGCTGAAAAACCAAAGAATTTGTGGGACCTAAAGATTTTTTAGCAGACAGTTTAACAAGGGACTCATGAACAACTATCATTCAGGTAACAACAGTATTAAGAATCAAGTGTATGTAAACTTTTGAACAGGGTCATTTTTATAAATTCAACTACTGTTTTCTCTTGTGGACTATATGTAAACATCTTTTATGTGAAATATCTTATTCAGGTCAGTACTAAATAAAAAATAACATGCATTTTCTATGATCCCTCTTATTTTGGTAAAACAATTAGCATTTTGCAGATTCTCCAAGGTGTATGTAAACCTTTGACCTCAACTGTAATTTTTGGTGGTCATATACATTATAAACCAGGTATTATTAAGACCCCAGTAATTACAAAATGATCTGGCATGCATCACACGACAGGAACACGGCATCTGCTTCAATAATGTTCTGTTCCAACTCAGCCTCCTTAAAATAATAAAATCAGTGATGTGCCAAATCACGTGGTGCCAAACGCCCCTAAGAGCTAAATAATATATTTCAGCTGGGTGCATATGTCAGGTAAGCTTAACGGAGCATTTATTCACAACCTGCCAAGTGGTATCCTGGTTACAGACTGAAAAGCAGACAATGTGAGTCGATAAAGACTTAATTAAAGCCATTTCTGAGGCTCTCCTATGAGTTAAGAGCCAGATCACTCTTTCACTGGCTTTGTCATCAAATATTCATCGCACCTAAAAGGCCACAATGGATTCAGCCCACCTGATTCCATTTTAAACAACCTGAAGAAAAAAGGTGGCTGCCTTTATCCCGTGCGAGACATTAAACAGCATCCCGAGGGGTTGTGTGAGAATTGATATCGTTCATACTCTTACACTTTTCCTGATAGCACATGTTTGTTCATCTACTTTGACATCTCTCCCAAGGGGGCAGCATTACCCTTTCCTAATAACCTGTTCTGACATTTCCAGCACACTTCAGCTAAACCTTTTAGACGATACCGCCTGCTGTGACATATATTAATTCACCTGCCTTTTAATAGAGACGCATATATTACGTGCGGATGAAATCAAGATGTCTGCTACAATCCAGAATTGAATTAAGAGAGCTTTACGGCACACACACACACGACTCACACCTCTGAATTATTAATGCTCGATATCCAGAAAGTGTCCACGGCAGTCGCACAGCCGGAGGGCTAACAGATGCTGCAAATTGACAGTAAATTTTAAGGAGAAAGTTTTTAACTAGTACTTCAATGATGCCAGAACTTGTTCGAAAAAGGGAACGATTTTGACATCGGCTTTAATTGAGCTGTGCAGTAAAGGATGTCTGTGCAATGAGGATTGTGTAGAATATAAAAGCCTACTATGGAAAAGTAAAGCTCTTTATGACCAGGATTATTATAGCTTATTAAAACTACAACTAAAACCTTAAAAATACATTAACTGAAACCTATTTTATTTCAGCTAGTTGCTAAGGCAACATGTTTTATTTCCATGTAATTTGATGTACTTAACAGGGGAGTTTCCTCCGAGGAGGCAAGGGAGGCAGTGTCTCCTCAAAATATTGGATGAGAAAACAATGCATGGTACAAAAATAAAAAAAATCGCCAATATTTCAAAATATAACATTAAAAAGTGTATAAATCACTTGTTTTTCCAAAGAAACACTGTCTAACAGTAAAACCAGCAGGTAAAGTTACAGTGGGAGTCTGTGTCTTTCTCGCCTCCCCTGAGTCCATTGAGTTTTAACAGACTCCCTAAAGCGTGGGTTGGGTTTGGTGGGGGGTAATTGAAAATGAACGAAGGCATTTTGGTGCCATGTTAAAAAATAAAAAACATCCAAGATTACGAGATTAAAGTCGTAATATTTCAAGAATAAAGTTGAAATATTACGAGAAAAAAGTCGAAATATTTCAAGAATAATGTCAAAATGTTTTGAGAATAAATTTAAAATGTTTTGAGAATAAAGTCAAAATATTACAAGCATAAAGTCAAAATACTATGACAACAAAGTCAAAATATTATGAAAATAAAGTCGAAATACTGCGACAATAAAGTAAAAAAATTACGAGAATAAAGTGAAAATTTTGAGAATAAAGTCAAATACTACAAGAAAAAAGCTGAAATATTATGAGAATAAAGTAAAAATATTCAGAGACTAAATTCAAAATACTATGAAAATAAAGTCAAAATATTTCAAGAATAAAGTCGAAATAATATGAGAATAAATTCTAAATATTTCGAGAATAATGTCAAAATGTTTCGAGAATAAAGTCAAAATATTTTGAGAATAAAGTCAAAATATTACGAGAATAAAGTCGAAATAAAACAAGAATAAATTTTAAATATTTCGAGAATAAAGTCGAAATATTTCAAGAATAAAGTTGAAATATTACGAAAATAAAGTCTAAATAATTCAAGAATAATGTTGAAATATTACGAGAATAAAGTCGAAATATTTCAAGAATAAAGTCAAAATATTACGAGAACAAAGTCGATATCAAATGAGAAGAAATGCAAAAAATTTCATAAATAATGTCAAAATGTTTCAAGAATAAAGTCGATATCAAATGAGAAGAAATGCAAAAAATTTCATAAATAATGTCAAAATGTTTCAAGAATAAAGTCAAAATATTACGAGAACAAAGTCGATATCAAATGAGAAATGTTTCGAGAATAAAGTCAAATGTTTCGAGAATAAAGCTGAAATACTACGACAATAAAGTCAAAATATTACGAGAATAAAGTCAAAATAATACGAGAATAAATTCTAAATATTTCGAGAATAATATTGAAATGTTTCAGGAATAAAGTCAAATTGTTTTGAGAATTTAAATCATAAAAATTAAAGTTATAATATTTTGAGAGTATAGCCTATATTGCACATGCAAATGGCCCGGATTAAGAGCACCAGCAGAAGTTGCCAAGCCAGCAGAGTTTATTTTGAATTCTCATAGTATTTTGACTTTATTCTTGTAATTTCTACTTTATTCTTGAAGTATTTCGACTTTATTCTCGTAATTTCGATTTTTTGACTTTATTCTCGTAATTTCAACTTTATTTTCAAAATATTTCGACTTTATTCTCGTAATTTCAACTTTATTTTCAAAATATTTCGACTTTATTCTCGTAGTATTTTGACTTTATTCCCTTAATTTCGACTTTATTCTCGTAATATTTCGACTTTATTCTTAAAGAATTTTGACTTTATTCCCTTAATTTCAACTTTGTTCTTGAAATTTTTTGACTTTATTCTCGTAATTTCAACTTTATTTTCAAAGTATTTCGACTTTATTCTCGAAGTATTTTGACTTTATTCTCGTAATTTCAACTTTATTCTTGAAGTATTTCGACTTTATTCTCGTAATATTTCGACTTTATTCTTAAAGTATTTTGACTTTATTCCCTTAATTTCGACTTTGTTCTTGAAATTTTTTGACTTCATTCTTGTAATGTCAACTTTATTTTAGAAGAATTTCGACTTTATTCTCATAGTATTTTGACTCTGTTCTCATAATTTCTACTTTATTCTCGTAATTTTGTCTGTATTCTGGTAGTATTTTGACTTTATTCCTGTAATTTCTACTTTATTCTTGAAGTATTTCGACTTTATTCTCGTAAAAATGTCGTAGATTCATATTTGGCTTTAATAAATAGAATCTTGATTACACTGTTAATGTAAAACTACAAAATAGAAATGTTTTTTTTTCTCTGATAGTGTAAGTAACGTTTATTTGACCAAGAAAATGCAACTGGGACAAGAATTTACATTTGATTTAAAAAAAAAAAACCCTCCTCATTTCAGAACACCACTGGTACCAAAATAACTTAAACGAAAATAAAAATTGAGTAAAAATTACATATATATTTTAAAAATAAAATAAATAATAAACTAAATTACAAAAACTTAATACTAAATATAACATACTAAAAACACTAAATATAAAAAATAAAAACTTATTTAAAAATATTTAAAAAAAAAAATCCATATTAGCATCGCAGTGATACTAAAACACTGTTTATGACACTAAATTTTAAAAATGGAGCAGCCAGCAAAAACTGACCACCGCAATATCATACTTATTTAGATGTAGGGCACCAAATAACCCAAACCCAGCATAAAAAATGTTTTGAGCACATGATTGATTGTTTCCCATGAATGTATACCTGAGTAAAGAGCCAGGAGAGCTTCATGTGCTTGTTGCTGGCGTAGCTGCATTCCAGCAGTCGCGGCCGGCCGTTCACGTCCACCAGGCACTTGTTGTCATCGTCGTCAATGGTCGGACTCAAGCCTCCGACATGCAGCTGCTGAGAGCTTGTGTAGTACACATTCTAAAACAACAGAGAGAAAAGCCAGCTTAAATTATATTTATAATATCTATGTGGATAACCATGTATGCATGGACACAAGAAATATTTCTTGAGCAGCAAATCAGCATATTAGAATGATTTCTGAAGGATCATGTGACAGTGAAGACTTAAATTAGGAAATCAGAAAGAAAGAAATTATTATATGAATACGTTAATTTGTCAATAAAGCACAAAAATGTCATGCACTGAAGCATAGGCCTTATATATCCCACAATAACGAAGTTGTAATGTCATGACATTAACTTTTATCATTCTGATGCATTCACTTGGGCCGCCTGAATGTCTGTTTGGACAGCGCGTGTTATTTAGCTCTGTATTAGCCAGCCAATAAAATGAATTATTCATGTTTGATAATTGTGTCTTTCCCGTGAAAGCTCTAAGACGATGTGGCTCAGTTCCAAATCCCAGTGTTGATACCCAGTATTGCATCTTAATGGGCTCAAGGGGGAAGCATAACTTCTTCTTATCGACTCACTCTCATTTGTTAATTTCATAGCCACCATTCAAACATGGGCTGAATGCCAATTGGCTACTTCTACAAAGCAATCAAAGTGTGTGTACAAGGAAAAGTACATACTTTTAAGGAAGCAGAAAGTAAGTCAGTAACGGGACATTTAACAAATGCACTTTGATTCATGTTCTGTTTGTTTCTATGTAAGTGTTAACACTTAGCTATATAAATTGCTATATAAATAAATTGTTACTTCACTTTTAGGTTACATTTAAAAGCTGGAGTCACAAATTTCTTCTGAATTGTGCAAGGGGTTGTGGGTAATATGCATGAACCGATGCATACTCCACTAGAAATAATAACACCTTCAGGGAACAATATTTGTTACCTACAAAGAGTTAGCAAGCACTAATCTTAATTTGCTTACAATAGCTACAGTGTTTCTGATGCTTTGTGAACTTAAAAGTTCTGTTTACAGAAATTATATAAAATATGTTCTATAATAACAACAACAATAATATAGTTATACATTATTTTGCATATAATATGATAGCATATATAAAACTAATTATTTATATTAAAAAAATAAAGTACACACACAGTAATATAAAACATAAAAAAATTAATTCATGTAATTAATTAATTTTAATATACAAATTTCAAAATCAAACCATTCTAAAAACATGTACGAAAGAATAAATCAATATATATATTTATTATATAATGTAAAGGGTAGAAATATATAATTAAAAAATTCTATACATTTTCATATAAAATTACAAAATCAAAGAATAAATGAATAAATAAATATTTACTTATTATATAATATAAATAATTAAAAATTATATAAAAATATATAATTAATAAATATATAAAATGTATACATTTTCACATAAAAATTACAAAATGAATGAATGAATGAATGAATGAATGAATATTTATATGATATTAAAAATCTACAAAATCAAACCATTGTAAAAACACTTATGAATGAATGAATAAATATATATATATAACATATATAAACATATATAATAATTACATATACATATATATATATATATATATATACACATACATATACATGTATATATATATATATATATATAACATAGATAGACAGATACAATTAATAAATTAACTAATAATTTATGATTTATAATAATAATAATAATGATAATAATTACAAATCAAACCATTCTAAAAATACTTGTGAATGAATGAACAAATAAATAATTAAATAAATATAACAATATAATCGAAATAATAGTGTGTGTGTGTGTGTGTGTGTGTATATATATATATATATCTATGTATTTGAGATATACATATATATATATATAAAAACGACAAAATCGAACCATTCTAAAATGTTTATGAATAAATAAATGAATAAATAAATATATATAAATATATAAAAATACCAAAATATAAAAATATTATAACAATATTCTAATATTCTGGCTACTGTGTTTATTTTAGCTTAAACTAAATGAATTTCTTCCCATTTACTTTAGATTAACATTGTTTGCTGGCATGAGACAAATAAAAAGAAAATAAATAGCAAAGTCTCTGATATTCAACATTTGCTTTGAATCACTAATGGATATTTTGTTGGACCAAGTCCTAAATCAATAGCCCTCATACTTTAATCCCTCGCCTTTCTGAAAAACAAGCACTTTCAGAAAGAATTCATTTCATGCAATATGCCCACATTTTTTTTCAGGGTCTGGATGGATTGATATTTCACTTCAAAAGCCTGAGCCTGGAGAAGCGCTAACAGTATTATCGATCAGATAGCACATGTAGCGCATCACAAAAATGCATATTCTCTCAAATACATAGATTAAACTGGTTGTATACCATCTGGAGCGATTTCTGCCTATCCAAAAGTTGTGTTACAATCCGTTCTGCAATATCTGATACAGAACTAGGCATTCTCCTCTTCTCCAGGTCCAAATCAATTCTGATCTCGGGTATCGTTTGGGACCTACCATGCTTTCCACTGAGACTGATTACACGTGTCAAGACATTTTTTCTCAGAATACCGCGGTACACCTGAGCCTACAGTAAAATCAAATCAAATTGTTTGACTTTTGGAACGGCACCAATGCAAAACTGCTCAAAGTTTTGTGAGGCACCTTGAAATGAAAATCTCTGCGAACACAAAGGCTGAACAGACAGCGAGTGCATCTCCACGGACACATAAAACAACTAATCATTCATTCACAATGGAAACAATGCACGTCCTTCGGGATCCTTTCATGAGGACTGGAACTGTGACGGGAAGGGAAGGAGGGCTAAAATGGGACGGAATAATATAAGAGAGAAGAAAAATAAGGATTCAACTTGCTAGGGACTCATTTAGCACTGCTTCTGCTTCTAGAGAGATTTATGGCTGTTGTATGGGTACAATGTTTCTTTTGCCCAATGAATGGGAGACACACACTGAAAGAAAGAGCGAGTGTGTCTATGCTCCATTTCCAACATGATCAAATCCCCCAACGACTGCCACGGTGTTAATGCGCTTAGCTGAGGTATTGTCTAACGGCCCATTAAAGATAAAACAAATCCAGCACCACGAGTACAGAGACGCCGATATGCTCATACCACTCGCATCCTATCAGAATGACTGAAGACGGTTTTAGTGTGCAAACAGACATAAGATGCACTGTAAATGATGCAATAAAATTCTGGCTGGTATATATATATTAAGACTGTCAGTCGATTAAATTTTTAATCAAATTAATTACATGATGTTTTGATTAATTAATCTAATTGATCGAACAAATTTGACCGAGAAATATCATTTGAAGTCATTGCTGTGTAAAGCATTAAACAGACATTACAAAAAGTAGCTTTAGCAAGAAATTATTTGTGTAATAAAATGTATTTTTATTTGATTCAAAATAGAATTTATTACACATAAATATTTAGGCTGCAAATGTAAACTATGGAAAAGAAGATCATTTGACAAACGTTTCAGGAATTTTTTTTTTTTTTTTTGTTCATATGATGTAAGTCATGGTAACCAAAACATCTTTGTTACCAATAGTCTTCAAAATACCTTTTTTTCATGTTCCACAAAAGAAAGGTTTGAAACAACATGAGGGTGAGTAAATGAGGACAGAATTAAACTATCCCTTTAATGTTTTATTTTTCTTCTTCTTCTTCTTCTTTAAAATTTTTTATTATTATTATTTTTTAATGAAATGATACTCCAAATAAGAAACTAAATTTCGTTCAGGAATCAAGTAAATGGCTCTCTTTATGAATGGGCTTTTGAATCATTGGTTCACGAGTTCATTCAAAAGGCGGATTTGTTCAGAAACGAAACACTCGGAGATGCACAACAATTCTGCTATAGCTTCAAAGGTAATATATTCACTGCAAAATTTAGCAAAAACACATAATATTGTGTTTAAAATCTAACACAATATCAACTTCTTATTTACTGAACTGTTGTATAAATTATTAAAGTTATAGTTCACCCACCCATATATATATAATTAAATATAAAGTATAGCATTGAGTATAAAATTGCTACAGTCATTTTAATAAAATATAGACATAAAAATAATTATTTTATATACCTATTATATCTATCCATCCTCTGCAGGGTCATGGGAATTACATAAAATATTATTATTATTATTAACAACAACAACAACAACAACAACAACAACAAACGATTTTATATATGATATTTCATAAAATAAAAGAGTATATATATATATATATATATATATATACATATATAGTAATTTTAATAAGATAAATATACCAACAATTATTGCACAGAATGGCTACATAATTTATAAAATAGTAATAATATCTAAATATAAATTTTTTTAATAAAAATTTTATATTTCATTTTTATTTTATTTATATAATAAGTAAATAAATACACAAATATTTGTATAACATTTATATAATATTATATAGAGAGCATAAAATAGAGTATAAAATTACTATATAGTAAATTGAATAGTATATAGATATAAAAAGATTTTATATACCTATTATATCTATCCATTGTCTGTATAGGGTCATGGGAATTATATAAAATATTTTTATTGTACTAATAATAACAATAATAACGATATGTAATAAAATAAAAAAGTATGTAATTTTATTACACAGACACACACACACACACATAGATAGATAGATAGATAGATAGATAGCATAAAAGAGGACAATGGCACAAGAGGAAAACCAAATTTTTGTTTTAAGTGTGAAAATATAGCAGAAGTAACACTGACATTCAAAAAAAATTGTGACTTGTGACAAAGCTCCTGAAATAATCAAGTCTTCACTTTAAGTTTTCATTTAGTGAATTTTTGCTAAAAGAGCAGGAGGAACATTATGCAAGTGTCTCAGAGCCGGCAAAGGCTATGAAAAGAGTGACATTTTATCTCACAGAGTATGACATAGCCTGCAAAAGTGACATGCATGGTTGTTGTCACCACTAGAATTACCTACTGTAACCAAAGCACAATAAACTCATTTAACCTCTTCCAAGGCCCATATTTACAAAATATAGACTTTTGAGAATCCAAAATGTTATGTTGTTGCTACAGGAGGAGTACAATGAGAAGTGCCTGGTTCCCACAGTGATATCCAGTGGTAGTAAAGCTCTTATAAAGGGATGTATGAATGCTGAAGGTGTGAGGGAGTTGTGTTTTATCAATGCTGTCATCAATTCACACACCACTGTGTGATGTAATACAAAAAACTTTAAACAGAAGATGCTACTCTCTCCTTATTCCCTGCATTGTTAGGCATTTTTTCAACATAACAATGAAGATATTCATTCTCCCAACATGAAAATCCTTCAGTGGACATGTATTTCATTCAGTCTTAACACTTGTGAGCAGCTGTGGGGGATTCTGTAGAGATGAGCTAAGCAAAACTTCCCTTTAAAGACCGGTGCATTTAACGAGGTCGTCCTCCGGGAGTTAAACAGAACAGATGTAGCATTTTGTCATGAACTTGTACACTCAGTGCCAAGAAGAATCAGAGCAGTGTACTTAAAGTTCTGGAGGACATGCTAGATACTAGAATATTATACATTTGCTGAATTAAATCTAGGGTGTACTAATTTCTGCAGTCCTTGATTTAAACTAAACTGGCTAATTGACTTATTTTACAGAAAATATTGGCATTTTTTTTGCTTTTATTAAGTATATGTTTAATACATTTCAATTTTGCCATCTTTCCATGAATTATATTAGTGATCGTTAAGAAAATACATCTTTTATATTTATTCAGAGGGGGTGTACTCATTTATGCCGTGCACTGTATATGATAGAACTGTTAAAAATCCATCCAGCCCCCAAACCACTGAACCAATAAATACTTTACATAATAATAATAATTATAATAAATACTATGTATAATCAACAACAACCAAGAGTTAAAGCCCCTGGGGCCTCTAAAGTATCCTATAATTAGCAGTGGTGTATTTCTGATTTCCTCAACAGATTTGAGAAAGTTTCGAATCAGCAAGAATAGAAACTGAAAACATTATACTGCATTGCCTGGCACCATTGTGTCGTTTCCAATAAGAGAGGTGGAAGCACACACGGATATGAATTCAGCAGGTGTAAGAGACCCAGCTAAGTAGTTAAAATCATGCTGACAGTGCTGTTCTCTGTCTTTCTCTCCATCTCGCTCTCTCTCATTTATATATCTCTGTCACACTTTCACATTCTACAATTCTTCCTCATCCAAATGATGCTCCTGTGGTGGTGAAACAACCCTCCCTGGTTGTGTTCTAAGTCATTGCTCTTTATTGAGATTCATTATAGTGACTATAGCCCTGGAATCTGTCTGAATCCTAAATTCCCTGAAGAGCTGATGCTTTATGGAGAAGGCTCCCTATTTTTACAGTATTTTCGCAGGATATCATTTGTTGTGGAACCTGGTTGTGCAATACACTAGGAATAAGACAAAGAAAAAAAAAAAACAGACTGGATTGCCTCGAGCAGCCTAACTGTTCAAAAATTCATAATTCAGGCCTCAGCACAAAATAATGAAGAGGTTTTATGCAATACAATGACGGTTTTATGGGTTGCAAAAATTGACAGTGTATCACTGTGAAACATCAATTGTGACGGGAAGATGAGAAAGCGCAAGCCAAGCGCATACAAGCCAAATCTTCATAAAAGAGAAATCTTCATAGAGGAAGAAATGTCTTTTAACTCACATTTTCACCATGAATTAAACAACTGAAGTGTGCAGAGCCTTTGTACAGAAGATGGGAATATGGATGAATGAAACAGCCATAAAGAATCAGTGTTTATATTTTTCAGCCTTTTGATATCTCACCACTTATATATTTGCTCTGAAATGGTTTAAAATATTTTTTTCAAACAAGAAGCCATAGTCGCCAAATAGATTCAAAGTTTTGAATCCAAAAGCTAAGATACACTTCAGATACAGATGAATCATATTAAAATGAATATGCAAATTTGTAACACTTTTGTGTGGTGACACAAATAAATATTTAGCTTCATAAAGTCATGAGTCTTTTGGATTCATAGTTAATCAATTTATTGGAATGGACAGTTTGAACTGTTTCACATAAATGACGAAACTATCCAACAACTTATTTTTTTAAATGAGGTTTAAATTAGAAATAAATAAATAAATAAATAATCACTAAATGAAAGAACTGAAGGAAGAATCATACTAAAATTAATATGTTAACTGCAAATAACACGTAGTGACGAACAAACATTTTGCTTCAGAATAATGAATCTTTTTGATTCAGAATTATGAATTGATTCACTGAAATGGACAGTTTGAACTGATTCACATAAATGAAACAAACTATCCAACAACTTATTTTTTAAATGAGGTTTAAATTAGAAATTAAATAAATAAATAAATAAAATAAAATAAAAAAAATTAATCACTAAATGAAAGAACTGAAGGAAGAATCATACTAAAATGAATATGTTAATTGCAAATAACACGTAGTGACAAACAAACATTTTGCTTCAGAATACTGTGTCTTTTTGATTCAGAATTAAGAATTGATTCACTGGAATGTACAGTTTGAACTGATTCACATAAATGAACCAAGGTATTCAACAACTTTAAAAAAAAAAAAGAATTTTAAATTAATATTAACAAACAAATAAAAACAAAGCCTCATACTAATAATCTCATACTTTTTTTTTATTTTCATCCTTTTGATTCAGAATCATGAACTGATTCACATAAAAGAACTGAAATATTCAACAACAACAACAAAGGCAAATTCAAACTTTTATTTTGTATGCGATTAATCCAAATTATCTAACAACTTTTTTTATCTAATTTATTTTATTTGACCTTTTTTCACTCACCGAACTGAAGAAAGAATCATACTAAAATGAATATGTTTGTGTAGTGACAAACAAATCTTTCTTTTCAGTTCATAATTCTTTTTGATTCAGAATTATTAACTGATTCATTTGAATGGACAGTTTGAACTGATTCACATAAATGAACCAAAGTATCCAACAACTTTTTTAATCTCATAATTTTTTTTCATTAAAAGAACTAAAGGAAGACTCATACTAAAATGAATATGTCAATTGTAATTAACACTTTTGTGTAGTGACTATTAAATATTTTGCTTCAGAATAATGAATCTTTTTGATTCAGAATTATGAACTGATTTATTGGAATGGACAGTCTGAACTGATTCACATAAATTAACCAAATTATCTAACTTTTTTAATCCAATTTGTTTTATTTGACCTTTTTTCACTCAACGAACTGAAGAAAGAAACATGCTAAAATAAATACGTTTATGTAGTGACTAATAAAAATTTTGCTTCAGAATAGTGAATCTTTTTGATTCAGAATTATGAACTGATTCATTGGAATAGACAGTTCGAACTGATTCACATAAATGAACCAAAGTATCAAACAACATTTTAGAAATGAGGTTTAAATTACTAAGTTAAATAAACAATTCTCATACAATGTTTTTTTTTCTTTTACTTTTTTCCACTAAAAGAACTGAAATTAAAATGAATATGTCAATCAAAATTAACAATTTTGTGCACTGACAAACATTCTGCCACAGAGTAATGAATCTTTTTAATTCAGAGTTATGAATCACTTAATTAGAATGGACAGTTTGAAGTGATTCACACGAATCAATGTAATAAACTCAAACTTTTTATATTTAGGCTACAATTTAATGTTAAAAAGTTGTTAAAAGCTGTAGCTTAGTGGTTAGCACACATGCGCTAGAACATTTAGCCATGTGATGCAGCATCAAATAAACTATTCCACCCGTTATTTCCTGTTCTTGATCTCTGGGCCAAAAATAAGGTCTTAAAAATATTTAATATCACATACTGTGCAGATAGAGTGAGAAAAATGGACAGAGACAGCGGGAGTCAGACACGAGCACTTTTATGTATATAAATGAATTACATGCACTCTGAGGACTGAAAAAGAATGAAAGCCAGAAGGTGCAGTGGACTGGACACTAACCTGAGGCGTCAGGCCATGGCAGATGTACAGGATGGGAATGTTGTCGGAGTCGGGACCTTGATCCACACACAGATCTGGCCTCAGGCTGTTCCTCAGCTACATGCAAACACACACACACACACAAAACATGCAATATATGAACCAGCAGATCAGACCCATTTCACACTGCAAAAGCACAGAGAAGAAGATGGATTAAGAATGCAAAAACCATCTTTCTTCCTCAGTCTGCTAATGGCCATTGTGTGTGAAGTTGCCCTGGAGCTCAGCTTTCCTTTGTCTTCACAATGAAGCTGTTAATTATGCTATTCCACAAAAGAATGCCAATTAGGAAAAGCACTCTGCTGGCCTTGCATTGTGATAAATGAAGAAACAGCAGGCCTCGAGTAAGAAAAATAATACTTAGTATAAACTGTTTCCATAACTCAATATTATGAGAAACAATGTCATCAGATAAGTAATGTCGTCAAAAGCTAATAAACTGCATCGAGCTATGTCAAGCTAAATTAATACATTTGACTATATTATTATGCCTTCAGAATGGAAAAATAACTACTTTATGGATTTGCACAATTGATTAATACAGAAAATGGTAATGATGGTAATGGTGTTGACATTTTAAGACCTAATAAGCAAAACAAAACAAGGTGAAAGGATAACAAATGAGTGAGTCTTTGAAGAGCTCACTTCCTGAAAGGAGGATTAGAAAGTTTTTTGATTTATGAAATGGCTCATTACTTTAAAAAGGGAAAACGTATGAGGGTAACAGAGCTGATGATTAAGCTGGGGACACAACTTCAAGTC